>NC_069502.1:384268205-384353205 GCF_027579735.1 Bombina bombina | reverse complement strand
TTGCGGTAAGGTCAAAAAAGTGTGCGGTGCCACTAAATCTGCAAGACTCGTAATACCAGCGGTAGTAAAAAAGCAGCGCTATGACCTGATAACGATGCTTTTTCACTATAACGCAAGACTCGTAATCTAGCCGTTTGGCTTTAGTGCCCTTTAAATTCATGCATTATGGCAGACGTATCATGAGCATGTTGTCAGGCAAGCAAAATGTACCAATTCACATTTGTTCACACTTTGTGCCATATTGTGTGCAAGTTCTATTGTAAGCAATGGGGCTAATAGAGCCAAGACAACAGCACACATAGAAAAAGCATCTAGATTTGTTTCAGGGCATCAGTTGTTTATCAGAGTACCCAGAAACAACAAATGCATATATAATTGCACCATACATTATTTTACGCACAAAGCATTTTTTTTAAAAAAACATAACTGAATAAATAATGTGAAATTGAACACAATTACATGGTTTTCACATTAAGCTACAAAATTGCACACAATGCTACAAATATCTATATGATGTTTGTGCAAAGATACAAGCTTACATATGGTTTTCAAGGAAATATACAAGTTCTTTCATGGTTTTTGAATGATCTGATCTCAGTCAGCTGTTATAATCTCACAAGTGACTGCCTTTTAACACTGGTAAAATTCATTAACATGTCAGTAAGAGGTTCCATAATTCTCTGCCCTGACTATCTTGCATAGGAATTAAGTGCAAAAGTTATGCTGATTGAATAATTAGAATTTAAGGGTCATAAAAGCTGGGGTGGATTATTTTACCCCTCTCAAAACTAGACAGGCTGGCTTAGGAACCTGAGCTGGGGTTTTTTCCATGTATATAGTGGCGAAAAAATTGAAATTTGCTGGAGAGCATTTTTTCTGACCAAGTATCTGAGTCTCAATTCTTATACTTATACATTTGCTGGATTGAGAGTAGAGTGTGTAGGCTTTCTCTTTTTAATCCTTGTTACTTTTAAAACTTTAATTGCATTATGTACCTTAGTATATTTTTCTGTAATCTTGTTAATGTTAATCCACTGTGACCATTTTTGTCATAACAAATATTTCTTATTATAGTTTTGGCTTTCGTCTTAACATTTAAATTCAGATTACCGAAGATACTGGTAATGAACTGTGTTTTGGGATTTTTAAATCTGTTAGTCAGGATTTTCCCTCATAATAATCTTAAAGGGGCAGTAAACTTACAAACTAATGTTCTTGTCTAGTAGTGGGAGCAAGCTACATTTATTTTAATGGCGTGACTGGGCAAACTGTGAATAGACAGTGTTGCCGCGATGCGCTATGTAAAAAACAGACCTGCTCAGTAGAGCAAGGAGCGGCGTTCTGGTAAAATGAACTTTTACATAAAAAATTTCTGCAATACTTTAATGTATACATCTGCCGCTAAGCTAATGTTATATAATGCTGCACTATGTGCAGAATTATATAATATTAGTTTGTACGTTTACTGCCCCTTTAAGGTGCTGGCAGCATTTAGAGTTATAGGTGCAAATAGGGATTTTTGTACTTTCTGGAGCTAGAATAGTTTATAATGTGTGTTTTTTAACCCTTTCATCCTCATATCTCGGTCACAGACTGCCTGCACAGTTTGATCAGGAGAGGTGGTTGTGAAAGTTGGTATCTCAGGTGGGTTGATAAGGGGCATTCAGGTAATACTAGAACGAAACATGATACATAGATCATAAAACATTTTATGAGAGAGAACCATCAATCACATTAACCTTGTCAACTATAAAACCATTAAGATTTTTTTTTTAACAAAACTAAACATATTTCACAGGACTCATAAAGAAAATGCACTGCTTACAAAACAATGGTCTTGATAAAATGGAGGTCTGTTCCAGTATATTAGACAGGAAGTGTAAATTGCTTTGCACAATGTTTTGCAAGGCTTTAAAATTCAAAATCATTCAGAGTAGATATTAGAAATCTCAGCTATTTCTCCCTGTAGCTGTCTGTAATATAATCTCTTTGCAGAAGTTCAAGTAAATCACATTCTTTCTAAGTAGATTTAACAAATATGACCTACATAGTTCCTTATATAGCTCTTGGTATCAAGCAATCTAAAAATAAAATAACCAAATCATATTTTATAACAATAGGTAGGAATATCTTTAATAGAAGACTTTCTGTTTCATTTGTGTAATAACTATATACAGCATTAGTATATTTACCTTCTGAAATCTCAGCCCAGCTATCTGGTAAATTGTAATTATAATAGAATAAAAACAGGTCTGCGTTAATTCCCTAAGGCCTTCTGGAGTCTAGCAATATTTCACTTTATTTTGTTACCTTGTCTCCACATATATCCAACTGTGGCAAAGAGGATTGGTGTCACTGTCACTCTACCCCTTTAATTTCTCTCACTGCCCCTGCAATTAATGTGATTTTTAATTTATTAATTATATTTGCAAGTTCAAATATGGGAGAGTTCAAAATATCAAGATTCCCAAACTTTTTTTCTAGCAATGCCATGAGAACTGCTTTTCAAATATCTGAACCAAACCCTTGCAGAAATTGCTCTTATGTTGAACTTATTGCATTATTTAACCTGTAGCTCATAATATACCTAATTATAATTCATCCTTTAGTCCAGTACACATCTTAAATGAGTTAATATATGCTGGTTCAATTTATGTGTTGCCTGGGATAAGTGGGGCCCGATCCGATATGCAGCGTCGCCTGCAAAAGCCGGCGACGCCAAATTTTGCGCAGGTGTTGTATCAAATATACGGCGTAGCATACAACTTACGCGCGTATATTTCTGCCTTCGCCCGTATTATTTTTACCCATAGACTGACATACAAAACACGCACAGTTTGGTATCCAATATACAGCGTAAGTACTTACTCGCACAGATTTAAAAAAATCTACTCCATTCTCATCTCGCCACAAATTGCAGGAGCCCTTGCACTGACTAAAAAACCAACGTAACTCCCTGGAAGCCTTAACAAACACATACATTTAAGCAGCATCTCAAGGTTAAAGGGACAGTATATTATGATATTGCTTTTTTAAGGTTTATTTGTGTATTTGAAATAGTTTCAAGCCACAACATAATCAAATGGATTGAGCTTGTAGGTACTTTATCACATTGTGGACATATACTTTCTTATTTACTTTCAATTGGATTACCTTCATCTCTTTAGAACCCACTGGAGTGTAATTTATTCTAATGCTAACACAGCTTGGCACTGATGCCAAAATTTATACAGGGACAGTCAAGTCCAAAGAAAACCTTCTTCTTTTAAATAGGGCATGTTATTTCAAACTACTTTCAGATTTAATTAGAACACTTGCTTCGTTCTCTTGGTATTCTTAGTTGAAAGCAAAACCTAGGATGGCTCATATGATAATTTCTAAAACCTTCTTGAAGGCTGCCTCTTTGCAATTGTGTTAAACCAATCACACACACCACAACCTCTCACCTGCAGACTTAAAACACCTGATAATGCCCACCCTATCAGTAACATCACTACTATATATACCAATGGGTCAATTTATATTGGATGTGAGATACATTGATTTACATCTTACAAGTGAATATTACTATATGTACCCTTCATAAACAACTATTGTGGATGGGCGTTATAGTACAAGAATATGTTAGAAAACAGGATAATATTACCTTTTTTGGGCCATTTCCACACAGGCCTTATTATATGTTTTAGCAATATTAGTGTACTAAAACACCCCTCACACGGATGTGGATGACAATAATATGGTAAATAACAGAGGACAAGATTTATGGTGAACTATAAGAATATTTTTTTTTTCCGGCTTCTTGGATGAGGGGGCAGAGGTGACTGAAGTGGATTTCCTGGTTCTCCTGGTTTGGGAAGCTTTAGATGAATCTGCTGGAGTGCTGGCCACAGATGAAAGGCTGGAGGCAGTGTCCTGCTGGTGTGTGAAGTGCTCAACCAACACACCCAAGAGTTGGTTTTGTTCCCGCCATCTATTGTCCATCAGCATCTGCATATCAGACTGGATTCTCATCATCTGAGACTGATTTTGGAAAATTCCATTTAATATGGCTGCAATGTCCCTCTGCAGCTCAATGCTACGCTTGAGTAACCTCTCTCGGCTCCTATGAAACCTCTGTTGGCCTCTTTGAATACTCTCGCAGCTTGTTATGAGCCTCCTCTGGAGTGAAATGTATTCCTCGCCCAGGGGAGAATACAGTGGATCTACAGGCTCTTGAGCAGCAGTGATTCTAGGTGCAGGTTCTGCTCTATCTGCTGGTGCTTCAGGGACAACTTCAGCTGCTGGTGCATCATGAACAACTTCAGCTGCATCTGCTTCATGGACAGCTTCAGCTGCATCTGCTTCATGGATAACTTCAGCTGCTGGTGCTTCAGGGACAACTTCAGCTGCTGGTGCTTCTGGGACAACTTCAGCTGCTGGTGCTTCAGGGACAATCTCAGCTATATGCTCATCTAAGGATGGTGCAGCTCTCCCAAGGGAAGCGGATGGTGGAGCTCTCCCAAGGGAAGCGGATGGTGGAGCTCTCAGGCTGGATTGGTAGTCCCATCGACGACTAGTGTGTGACTACTCAGCCTGTCCAGTTTGCATACCTTGCGACATCCCCTGTGTGGAAAAGCCATGACTGGCCTGATATTGTGTTGGGGGGGTAAAGACATCGACCCTTCATGGCTGACTTGGCTCCCCCTCAAAGCGAAAAGGATATTCCTCAGGCCAGGTATCTTGCCAGGGGTTGTATGCCAATGGTGGTGGCATCACTTCTGGGTCCTCAATGGAGGCAATGCAACCCTGCTGATGCCTGGGAGCATAATGTCCATGTTGCTGCCTGAAGACTGGTGGTAGAGGTGGCTGCATGGCTGTGACTGGTGGTGGAGGTGGCTGCATGCCTGTGACTGGTGGACTTTTCGGAACAACACCAGTTTTTCCTACCTATGCCCCTAGGGGCGCGATCCGATATATGGCGTAGTTTTCGGCTCAAGTGAGGGAACCCGCGCCACCCGTAATTTCACCTCGCACATCGGGCTATCCAATATACGGCGCCGTCAGATGCTAAAGTGGCATAAGTAGGACAAACTGGCGTTGTTCCAAAAAGTGCGCAAATACACATTTTAGTCGTCGCAAGTACTTACGCCAGTCTTTTGTTCACGTAAAGTCTCAATAAAGTGTAGTTTTATGCAAATGTGGCTAAGACTCATAAAAATTACCAGATACTCCATCTAAAACTGCGCAACGTAATTACGCTATTCAAAAGTCATATATAAACCCATGCGCAGCCGCCATTTTCTTCAGTGTGTTTGGATGGTTCGTTGAGCTACAGCACACTACAGTGAGTTTAGGATTAGTAAGAGTAGTGAGAGAGGCGCAGCATAATAGTTAGTTAAGTCGGATTTTTGTTTGGGTAAGCTTGTACATTTACTTACACTTATTTTTACATATTGCATACATACATATACAAAATACACAACCCTTTTTTTTCTAACACCTCACACATTTTATTTCAATTTTACAGTGTGATAGGCTGAGTGTTTGGTTGTGATTGTGTGTGATTGAACTGGGAGTGAGTGTGAGTGTGTGTAGTTTGAAGATGGCAGGGAGAGGTAGGGTGGAGGGGAGGAGGGGAGCAGAGTTGCAGGGAGAGGAGTATTGTAGCGGACAGGAGGAGCAGCGGGGTCCCCGTCAGGGAGTTAGTGGAGTGGGGAGAGGGAGAGCTAGAAGGGATGATGGGAGGGGAGATGCCCAGAGACCAGGCACACTTAGAAGAGGGACAGAGGGTGCACATGGGGACAGAAGGGGGGAGGAGGGAGAGGATAGGGAGGAACCCACACCAGGGACATCCCAGGGAGGAAGCCAGGTGGCCACAGAGGAGGAGCGCATGAGATGCCCAAACTTCTCATTTGATGAGAATGTTGCGCTAGTCCAGGCCATCATGGACAACCACAGTGCCCTCTTTGGCCAGGAGAAGGGCAAAGGTGTTGCCCAAAGGCATAAAGAAGCATGGTTGGTAGTAGAGGATGCTGTAAACAGTGTGGCCCCGCAGAGGAGGAATGTCAAAGGACTTAAAAAATGGTGGAACGATTGCAAGAGGCGGGTGAAAGAGAAGATGGGCCAGGAAGCCATGCACCAGAGGGGAACAGGCGTTGGTCCACCCGTGGAAGCAGAATACAACGTCTGGCAGGAGATGATACGCAGGTCCCTGAGTATCACAGCAGTCCGTGGACTTCCAGGGGCTCATGACGCAGGGATTGCAACCACAGCACCTCATGCTGGTGAGTAACATCCCACACACCAGCATCATATGTATTTGAGATATAACATCCTTTAATGTCACACATTCATGTACACAGTGAGGAGCATGGTATTTGGCCTATTAACAAAAACATCTACAATTATATTTGACATTAATGCTACTTAACACAATGCAATTCATGATATGAGGTGGAATAGTGCAATACTGACATGTCTCAGAGTAAAATGTACAAAACACAGTAGTATCCAGCACAGGGACCCAGGAAGCAGGAGACCGGCGCAAGTAACTGCCAACTTGCTAGCAATAATATGAAGAACAGACAAGGTGGTCTCCTTGCAAAAAATTCCTTATTTTATTGTGTACAAAAGGAACAGGAACAAACAAAGTCACGACGTTTCGGGGCCGTGCCCCTTAATCATGTGATAACATCACTCATTACACACCTGTGTTTTATAGGCAAATACCTGGGAGTTTTAACCCTTACATTCTCAGAGCTTCACATAATATGTATATAGCGCCATCTTGTGTCACAATCAGTGTGAATGAAAAATTTAAAAACAACAGTTAAGAGGCCTCAAGAAACTATGATATACTTAATATCAAAATTGATGATATATGTTGTAATAATGTAACAACTATCAATAAATAAGTAGATTTAAATTGTATTTGAACACCCACTTTTTCATCAGTATGGCGCCACCTGGTGGCGCTATATTGATGACATTTTTGGGGTTTGGCTGGGCGACGTTGGGGCCCTGGAGTCTTTTGTTGCTGATCTGAATTCATCTACCACTAATATCACGCTTACTTTGGTCAGCAGTGAAACTAAAATCGATTTTTTTGGATGTGTCAGTATTTAAGAATGGTAATGGTTTCCTTACTGACATTTACACTAAGAAAACTGACCGTAATAGCCTTTTGAGTTTCAGCAGCGCTCATCACCCATCTCTTGTTAAATCCCTATCATGGAGTAAGATGCTACGTGTTAAGAGAATTGTGGCTAATGATGATATTTCTAAATTGAGATTGACAGAAATGGGTGATAAGTTCTTGAAACGTGGGTATCCTCCAGACTTGGTTACTAAAACTATTCAGGATGTTTTACCTTTGCAGAGACAAGATCTTTTGAAATCTAAACCTCCTAAAACTGATCAAAGCAGAATGACTCTTGTCTCTGAATATTGCGGACAGAGTAAATCAATTACAAAAATTATTCGCCGACATTGGGGCATTTTACAGAGATGCAATACAGAGATAAAAGAATTTCAGCAATTCCCCATGCCCGCATTTAAAAGGTCTAAGAATTTACGTGACATTCTAGTCAAAGCTGATTTGGGCCCCAGTAAAACCCCTAGGCAGACTTATATCACCAAGAAAAACCTAGGTTGTTTTCCATGTCTAGGCTGCAGCAATTGTGGGTCTATTATTAAAAGTCCTCATTTTTTGCACCCACACACTGGTTATAAATTTATTTACAGATATTTTTTTACTTGTAACACGAAATTTGTGGTCTATCTCATCAAATGTCCGTGTGGGCGTGTCTATGTGGGGGAGTCAACTAGACGCATAGGGGACCGCATTACGGAGCATAAAAGCAATATTAGATGCAAGGTACTATCTGCCCCTGTAGCCCACCACTTTCTGTCTGCAGGTCATCAGGTCAACCAACTTAGGTTCCAGGTTATCGAGCAAATCCGCACCCCCAGGCATGGGGGTAATAGGGAGCTATTGCTCAAACAGCATGAAACATTTTGGATATTTAAGCTCGATACCCTGGAACCTAAGGGCATGAATAGAGAGATTGATTGGACCCCTTTTTATTGATTGCAATCTTAAAGTTAATATTTAAGTTACATTTTCTTGGGATAAGTGACTTGTTATTATTTATGTAATTTAATTGTTGCTTTTATATTCTGTATCTTAGATCTCTATGACCATTGCCTGTCCTGATTCCTTGAGTGGAAGTTGCTGACTCTAAAGTGATATAAGTATATTGCTAATTGTACACTGTTTATGATTCATTTTTAGTAATAATGAGCCATGTATTATTACATCTACAAAATCTACTTATTTAGGTTAATCCACTGTGGTTGATAGTTGTTACATTATTACAACATATATCATCAATTTTGATATTAAGTATATCATAGTTTCTTGAGGCCTCTTAACTGTTGTTTTTAAATTTTTCATTCACACTGATTGTGACACAAGATGGCGCTATATACATATTATGTGAAGCTCTGAGAATGTAAGGGTTAAAACTCCCAGGTATTTGCCTATAAAACACAGGTGTGTAATGAGTGATGTTATCACATGATTAAGGGGCACGGCCCCAAAACGTCGTGACTTTGTTTGTTCCTGTTCCTTTTGTACACAATAAAATAAGGAATTTTTTGCAAGGAGACCACTTTGTCTGTTCTTCATGTCTCAGAGTAACACAGGCCACAAGCCACATGTAGAGTTTTCAGTAAATGGACACTATAGCCATCACAATACTTTTAGCTCAGAAAGCAGGTTCTGCGCCTAAATCAGGCTAAAGTAAATTGTGTGACCATAGTGTCACTTAAAGAACACATTTTCTCCATCACTGACATGTACACATAACTATTGCATGAAACACATACCTGTATACTGTGCAGATTAAAATCCCTCATATCGCAAATCACATTGTGCACATGCATGTTATACAGTATGACATGAGAATGAGTATTGTCCCTAGCATGTATCAATGTATATTGTATGCCCACATGGACATATATATATATGACTGTACTAATCCCTATCATCATTTGACTCCTCCTCAGAACCTCCTGTCACCAGGCTGTAAACTGGCATGCCGCCACCTCCACCACCACCACCAGTCACAGGCATGCAGCCACCTCCACCACCAGTCACAGCCATCTAGCCACCTCCACCACCAGTCTTCAGGCAGCAACATGGACATTATGCTCCCAGGCATCAGCAGGGTTGGATTGCCTCCATTGAGGACCCAGAAGTGTTGCCACCACCATTGGCATACAACCCCTGGCAAGATACCTGGCCTGAGGAATATCCTTTTGGCTTTGAGGGGGAGCCAAGTCAGCTACGAAGGGTCGATGTCTTTACCCCCCCCAACACAATATCAGGCCAGTCATGGCTTTTCCACACAGGGGATGTCACAAGGTATGCAAACTGGACAGGCTGAGTGGTCACACACTAGTCATCAATGGGACTACCAATCCAGCCTGAGAGCTCCACCATCCGCTTCCCTTGAGAGAGGTCCACCATCCGCTTCCCTTGGGAAAGCTCCACCATCCGCTTCCCTTGGGAGAGCTCCACCATCCTCAGATGAGCATATAGCTGAGGTTGTCCCTGAAGCTCCAGCAGCTGAAGTTGTCCCTGAAGCACCAGCAGCTGAAGTTGTCCCTGAAGCACCAGCAGCTGAAGTTATCCATGAAGCAGATGCAGCTGAAGTTGTCCATGAAGCAGATGCAGCTGACGTTTTCCATGATGCACCAGCAGCTGAAGTTGTCCCTGAAGCACCAGCAGATAGAGCAGAACCTGCACCTAGAATCACTGCTGCTCAAGAGCCTTTAGATCCACTGTATTCTCCCCTGGGCGAGGAATACATTTCACTCCAGAGGAGGCTCATAACAAGCTGCGAGAGAATTCAAAGAGGCCAACAGAGGTTTCATAGGAGCCAAGAGAGGTTACTCAAGCGTAGCATCGAGCTGCAGAGGGACATTGCAGCCTCATTAAATGGAATTTTCCAAAATCAGTCTCAGATGATGAGAATCCAGTCTGATATGCAGATGGACAATATATGGCGGGAACAAAACCAACTCTTGGGTGTGTTGGTTGAGCACTTCACACACCAGCAGGACACTGCCTCCAGCCTTTCATTATCCTGTTTCTAACATATTCTTGTACTATAACTCCCATCCACAATAGTTGTTTATGAAGGGTACATATAGTAATATTCACTAAGATACTAAGATACTAAGATGTAAATCAATGTATCTCACATCCAATATAAATTGACCCATTGGTATATATAGTAGTGATGTTACTGATAGGGTGGGCATTATCAGGTGTTTTAAGTCTGCAGGTGAGAGGTTGTGGTGTGTGTGATTGGTTTTACACAATTGCAAAGAGACAGCCTTCAAGAATGTGTTAGAAATGATCATATGAGCCATCCTAGGTTTTGCTTTCAACTAAGAATACCAAGAGAACAAAACAAGTGTTCTAATTAAATCTGAAAGTAGTTTGAAATAACATGCCCTTTTTAAAAGAAGAAGGTTTTCTTTGGACTTGACTGTCCCTTTATATATTTTGGCATCAGTGCCAAGCTGTGTTAGCATTAGAATAAATTACACTCCAGTGGGTTCTAAAGAGATGAAGGTAATCCAATTGAAAGTAAATAAGCAAGTTTATGTCCACAATGTGATAAAGTACCTACAAGCTCAATCCATTTGATTATGTTGTGGCTTGAAACTATTTCAAATACACAAATAAACCTTAAAAAAGCAATATCATAGTATACAGCCCCTTTAACCTTGAGATGCTGCTTAAATGTATGTGTTTGTTAAGGCTTCCAGGGAGTTACGTTGGTTTTTTAGTCAGTGCAGGGGCTCCTGCGCCTGGAATTTGTGGTGAGATGAGAATGGAGTAGATTTTCTGAAATCTGCGCGTGTAAGTACTTACGCTGTATATTGGATACCAAACTGCGAGTGTTTTGTATGTCAGTCTATGGCTAAAAATAATACGGGCGAAGGCAGAAATATACACGCCCATATAAAGGGTGAGAAAATCCAATAGCTCAGCAGATTTTTTTAGTTCCACCCTCCTAGGTAATCATAACTAGCCATCTCCATATTATAATCAACACGAATATTTATTTGGACGTGTTGTCTCTATAGCCACTATCTTATGGCTATACGGTGGACAACCAACCTGAATTTTTAAGTGTATGTTAACCCAGATTTTAACATGATTTAATAAAGGTTATATTTTATTTTCATTCCGAAATTTACTCTATATACATTTTTCTTACGTTCCTGAGTGCTATATTTGTACCCCTTTATCAGTTCCTCACTGATTCCTTGTAAATATATGAATAGGTACAAGCACCTACCTTCAATCATACAAATAACCACACATACTCAACTTATAGAGATGTATTTAATATTTAGTTGATAAGAAGGGGAACGTATAAATACAATTTTCAGTTATAAGTAGTGCCATTGTTTCCTTCTCTGCTAAGAAATATACACGCGTAAGTTGTATGCTACGCCGTATATGTGATACCAAACCCGCACAAAATTTGGCGTCGCCAGCTTTTGCGGGCAACCCTGCATATCGGATCGGGCCCATGGTGTCCTGAGAAGCCAAAAATATCATGTATACTCATAATGAAGTGCATTTTATAATAAACTCTGTCCATTTACACAAGTTATGAGTATGAAAACAGTAATATAACAAATTTCATTTAATGCATAGTTAATCCTGAAAATCCAATGCATATAATCTGTTTTATATTAAGACATGCATCATAACATTGATAATTTTAATCAAGGTTTACCTTTGATGTTATTTTGCATACATATAACCCATGAATTTCATTTTTATTTTCTATATTTTGGTAAATTATTGAGGCCCAGATGTTTCACTCTGAACATCTTAAAGTTTAAATTGTCGTTATGTATAAACAAAATCACTCATGTGAAATAGGTCATATGACAATGTTCTTTATAAATATGTGCAAATTGTATTAAGCCACTTCACCCAAAAAATAGCATTAAAAAAACTCATAAAATATTTTTTCTGCATTAAAGATATAATTTAATGAGGAAAACCCTATGTTTTGTTTATGTTAACATATAAATTTCTAAAAATCTACATCATGACTACATTAGATCAAGATATGGCTGCTAGACAGCAAAAAAGGATGAAAGACTTAAACGCAGTATTTAATACATCTACAGGTGTCTGCAATGAAACACCTGATATGAACAATACACTAAGAGAACTACACAAAACATTATATAAGCAATCAAAGGTATGGTGGAATCACCATTTTTTTGAACGTTATATTACGAACAACTTAATTCCACGTGGACTACGTGTTCAATTATTTCCGGCCTTCCAATTCAAGGACAAAAATTTAGTTAATGAATGGGAAGAAGCTCTAACAGAGTGCTCACAAAAATTAATGTCAATCCTAGTGAAACATGACAAATCAGAGGTAGCAAGATTCCAAGCTGAGATAGATGAATACAAATCCAAGTTAACAGAATTTGAACATTTGGAAGATTTCCAAAAACTGTATCAACAATACCAAAAAGAATTAGACAAACTGGAGGAAGAAATAACCAAAACAAAAGGTCAAAAACTATATAGGGACAAAACTGACTTTGCCAATCACAAAGTATATAGATGGAGACAAAAAGGTTTCTTTAAAAACAACAAGACATCTAGTAATATTATACAAACTGATGTATCAGACACAGAGTAAGAAACAGATGGAACAACCTCAGATAACAATGAAACCCCTGTTCCCAATCCAATTACAAATATCCTACCACGTGCACACTCTAGTTTTTTAGGTCCCAGTTCAGGGTCAGAGACAGACACACCAGGCGGGGGAGAGGTAAAAACAAGGGCCAAAAGAAAACCCCAGGAACATCACAGAAGGGAAACACGGGGTGCCAAACAGAGAAAGAGAACAGTGAGTCCATTCTCCCATATCAGACTGAACAATTAAATATAATCAATCTCTCTGACCATACTCTAACTGAACATCACTCATCTATTCTAACTAAGGGGCTATCTTTCTGTCCAAACAATAAATTAGATAAATTCTTACTAACAAAAGATATTCAACTATTTGTTAGGAAATTGATGCTAAAAAAGATACATCACATGAGAAATAACCCAGAAAACAATGAGTGGACTAATGATGAATTACAAAGCCTAAAAGACTTAGAAGATCTTTTACAAGAGAGTGATGCTGTACAAACGAATGCCAAATGGCGTGACCTAATTAAAAACAAATCTCAATACATACCAAACATTTAACAATTTCACAATATACAAACCTTCAATCAAATAGTTTGTAATGAAATTAATTCCCTGACTGTGTGTAATACAGGCACTAATATTTCATTATCAGAACAACAAGCACTCAGGGAAATTGAAAGCTGGGATGATGTAGTGATAAAAGGTTCTGACAAGGGTGGGAATATTGTTATTTGGCCGGTGGAACAATACCTAAATGAGGCCAATAAACAACTTAATGATGTAAATTGTTACAAAAAATTAATATTTAATCCATCTGCATCTTTCAAAAAACAATATGACACCATAATCGAAATGGCAAAAAACAATTGTATTATCAACAACAAAGAATATAAATTTTTACAAGTCAAAAACCCAAGAATCTCCACACTATACTTAATCCCTAAAATACATAAAAATATTACAAACCCTCCAGGTCGTCCCATTGTTTCCGGCAATGGGTGCTTAACAGAAAAAGCGAGCACATATGTTGATAAGAGATTGAGATGCTTTGTAGAAGAGCTACCCTCTTACGTTAGAGATACCACAGAGGTACTTCAACGTCTAGCAGATATTCAGGTAGCTACAGGAACATGGCTAATCACTGCTGACGTGGAATCTCTCTACACAAGCATAAAACATGACTTTGGTATTAATGCAGTAAAACACTTTCTTGACTTGGATTCTTCAGAATCTCATGAACATAATTCATTTATTTTGGAACTACTAAAATTTATATTATACCATAATTTTTTCGTATTCAATGACCGTTACTATTTACAAACACGAGGTACTGCAATGGGCACTGCATGTGCACCAACGTATGCCAATTTATTCTTGGGGTGGTGGGAGAAGGAAATCGTCTTCTCTGACAATAATGCTACATACATGGAACAAATACCCCTATGGATACGCTACATTGACGATATCCTATTTATATGGGAAGGATCAAAAACTGATCTAGACAAATTCCTTGAGATACTTAACAATAATAACATCAATGTTAAGTTAACATATGAATGTAGCCAATCCGAGGTAAATTTTCTTGATCTAAAAATAATAAAAGACGAAAATGGTAACATTACAACAGACCTCTTTCGCAAACAAACCGCCACCAATTCAATCCTACATCACAGCAGTGCCCATACAAGAAGTACTTTAAGATCCTTACCAACAGGAGAGTTTCTCAGAATACGTAGAAACTGCTCATCTGAGTCTATCTTCAAAATAAGAGCAAAAGAATTGGAAACGAGATTAAAAGCAAGAGGGTATAGTAATAGGAGCCTGAAAAAAGCTAAATACAGAGCCCTCCACACTCCAAGACAAGATCTTTTGTTCCCCAAGCCGAAAAGAACAGATGACCAAACACGACTAATAACAACCTTTAACTCTCAAATCAAGGATGTAACACATATCATTCAAAGATCATGGCACATCCTCAAAAATGATCCTGATTTAAATGAAAGCCTAGGGGATAGAATCTCGATTTGCTACCGAAGATCTAGGAATTTAAAAGACAGATTAGTACAAAGTCACTTTGTTAAGAGGAAAACTAAAACTACATACCCTGGTAACTATCCATGCCGGAATTGTACATATTGTCCAAATACCTTTCAAATCAATAAAATTCAGGACAGATTCGGAAAGACACATCTTATTAAAGATTATATCACATGTAACACTACAGGTGTAATATATGTATTACAATGCAGCTGTAAGCTGAATTACGTTGGAATGACCTCACGCCCGCTCAAGAAGAGAGTGGGGGAACACATGTGTAATATAAGAAATGCAGAATCTGATCTAAAGAAAGGTAAAAAGATCACACAAATTGCCAAACATTTTTTGATAAAACATAGTTCAAATACTGACGTTTTGTCTTTCTTTGGCTTAGAAAAAGTATCATTGGGCATCAGAGGCGGAGATCTGGAGGATGCATTATTACAAACAGAATGCAAATGGATTTATTTGCTAAATTCTGTAAATCCACATGGATTGAATGAGAACAACAATTATTATGTCTTTTTACCTAAATGAATAACAAACTAACATACTGAAATTTGTTCTTTATTATATGTATAAATATATGATATCTAATATACTCATATAATTACTTAAATATGATTCTTGGAATCTTATGATAATTCTCATATACAAAAACACTAAGTTAACATAGGCATATGGTAATAACAAATAATGAATAAAAACCCAGTATACAAGAATATACTCATGGGTTATGTTTTAAATGATGGTCATAACGTCTGAATGCATATGAATCACATTTGATCTTAAGAATCATATGTAAAGATCTCATATAATAAATTATAAACAGAATATTATATGTCTTCCGTAATGTTCATAGCTATTATTAAAATCCCTAACCCTATTATATAGTTACAATCACTACTCACAAATCACTATTATTGTAGAACACCAGTCTAAAATCAAAATATCGCACATATGTCACAATGTATTAATTTGCACTTTTATTGCAATTTTCAAATATAAGGTCATTATAGATTTCACAGACACGATACATAGTTCATATTTTCATATTTTCAAAGTATCACACATAAGCAGCACATTTCTTTCAAATGTCCATCACCTCACTTTTATTAATAAGAGTACGAATCTGTAGGTACTTAGTAAATCATTTTTATGTCACCAACTCACTTTATATTTTATTCATATTTAATAAATGGAAGCATATATCACATTACATCAAGATATAATGTTGAACAATAAATATACACTTAGACCAT
Source organism: Bombina bombina (assembly GCF_027579735.1). Lineage (NCBI taxonomy): Eukaryota > Metazoa > Chordata > Amphibia > Anura > Bombinatoridae > Bombina > Bombina bombina. The sequence continues at coordinate 384,337,161 of NC_069502.1, read as the reverse complement.
CAAATTATAAGTCCAAAACCTTAGAATAAAAAGTTCATTTCAAGTTTAATCAAAAGTCTGAAAACCTAAGATAAAATAATTTTATCATAAAGAAAATCGTGTTGATATATATTACTTTTGTGCAAACGTATAGATCGATGCCTGTTTTTCTTTAGAAAAAATTGCCATCACAAAAATCTAAATATTTAACAAATACTTTAAATCATATTTAGAAACTGCTATTTAAATTTTGCAACTGTCATAACAAAAGGAGGGTAACATGAGGATCCAATCAGAGAATTATCCCCACTGATTGACAGTTTCTAAAACTATTGGTCATAACAGCAATCAGAAACAGAAATCGTTCACGAGTAAACATACAAGCACATGATTGATAAGATCGATAGCCAATGGAAGTCGATCTGTGACAGCCAATAGCGTAATATCCAAACTAAGTAACCGGGCTATAAGTGACGTATTGACGCAGGAAAATCAGTATCTGATGAATGACAATGCTTACAACCAATAGCGGACTGAATATGTAAGTCTTTACTGAATGGATGATTGGCAATCTGTTAGACCAATAAAAACGCAATAACCAAAAGTTATTGACAAGCATTTTAACCAATCAAATCGATGAGATTTCCAAATGGAGAAGAATAACGATATTTAATGACCAAATAAGTATATTAAAATCACAAGCGCTTATGTGAAATACAAAATATAAGCAATTCGCTCAATACATTTATAATACAAATTACTTTAAACACATGAATTTTGTTAAATCATTACGGCAAAATAGACCAATCAAAACTCACCAACAATACACACCCACCAGCGTAGCCAATAGATGATGCCCAAAAAAGCAAGCCCCTTATTGACAGCCAATCCAATCACAGATAAGGGTATTTAAACCATGTGAGGACAGAGTGAGACTGCCCTTTGATACAGCCACTACGGCGAAACGCGTCAGTGGCAATCCCCCCTTCCCCTCTTGTTGTTGTTTTTAAATAATTGGTTCACTACCGTATTATCCAGATGACTAGTTTAATTTGAAATTATAACTACCTAGGCGGTGAAACTTTGCTGTATGACAGCTACGTTACTATAGCAAGAATTTCTTCTAATGATGATAGTCACAATAACTTACGGTAATAAATAGGTAATCATTTGGGCTTTTCCCAAATTACTACAAGACTATCATATATTATTTAGTCAGTTTTGCCAGACTACTGAATCATAATTAAAGGTACTAATAAGGTAATAGGCCAGGCCTTTCCTGACCACTAGAGGGTATTATACCATTCTCCACTACATCGGTACTAACAAGGTAATCTGTCAGGCCTTTCCTGACTACTGACTGTTATACTAATATTGAGCCAGACATTTAGGGTATTAAGAAGGTAATCAGTCAGGCTTTTCCTGACTTTAGGATTAGATTCTCCGCTCATCCATATTAGGTTAACAGATAAACCGTTTTGACTAACAGAGAATCAAATATATTTCTTTACTACCCTACAATTTATTGGATAGTATATAATTCTCATAAATACCAACATATGTAAAATATTTTATATCTGGGGTCATAGTGATCTATATATACTTAATTGATAGAAATAACAACACAAATCTATTTCTACTTTAGATCAAATATTCCCATGTCCCCATATAAAGGGTGAGAAAATCCAATAGCTCAGCAGATTTTTTTAGTTCCACCCTCCTAGGTAATCATAACTAGCCATCTCCATATTATAATCAACACGAATATTTATTTGGACGTGTTGTCTCTATAGCCACTATCTTATGGCTATACGGTGGACAACCAACCTGAATTTTTAAGTGTATGTTAACCCAGATTTTAACATGATTTAATAAAGGTTATATTTTATTTTCATTCCGAAATTTACTCTATATACATTTTTCTTACGTTCCTGAGTGCTATATTTGTACCCCTTTATCAGTTCCTCACTGATTCCTTGTAAATATATGAATAGGTACAAGCACCTACCTTCAATCATACAAATAACCACACATACTCAACTTATAGAGATGTATTTAATATTTAGTTGATAAGAAGGGGAACGTATAAATACAATTTTCAGTTATAAGTAGTGCCATTGTTTCCTTCTCTGCTAAGAAATATACACGCGTAAGTTGTATGCTACGCCGTATATGTGATACCAAACCCGCACAAAATTTGGCGTCGCCAGCTTTTGCGGGCAACCCTGCATATCGGATCGGGCCCATGGTGTCCTGAGAAGCCAAAAATATCATGTATACTCATAATGAAGTGCATTTTATAATAAACTCTGTCCATTTACACAAGTTATGAGTATGAAAACAGTAATATAACAAATTTCATTTAATGCATAGTTAATCCTGAAAATCCAATGCATATAATCTGTTTTATATTAAGACATGCATCATAACATTGATAATTTTAATCAAGGTTTACCTTTGATGTTATTTTGCATACATATAACCCATGAATTTCATTTTTATTTTCTATATTTTGGTAAATTATTGAGGCCCAGATGTTTCACTCTGAACATCTTAAAGTTTAAATTGTCGTTATGTATAAACAAAATCACTCATGTGAAATAGGTCATATGACAATGTTCTTTATAAATATGTGCAAATTGTATTAAGCCACTTCACCCAAAAAATAGCATTAAAAAAACTCATAAAATATTTTTTCTGCATTAAAGATATAATTTAATGAGGAAAACCCTATGTTTTGTTTATGTTAACATATAAATTTTGTTTTCTTCAACTGAATAAGTGAAATAACTAGTTTCAGAGTGTTTTATATCAACTCAGGATAACAAGTGTCTGATTTCTGACTAATTTGTCAGCATGTTTTTCAAGTGATCGCAAACTCAATTGGATTCGGTCAATAAAAAGCCCCGGACGTGAATAAGTTTTCAACTGAAAAACTCTTGAATGTGTTTTCAGTTCTTAAGTTCTTGGAAACAGGAAATCAAAATAAAATTGAAAAATACAAAGAGCATTTTGCATCTCTAAAGATAACATTCCAGATGTTTGGATTCATCCCTTCGTACAATGTGTAAGGAAATTAGTTGTTTCTAACCAAAATGGGCTGGCTTAGGAACCTGAGCTGTTTTTTCCATGTATACAGGGGAGGGGAATTATACAAAAATTCTCATTAGCTGGAGAGCAAATTTTTCTGAAATTGCGTGAGTGACCCAGAATCTAAATCTGTATAGACTTTCCCTTTTTATTTTGAAACTGTATTGCAACTTGTACCATGGTATATTTTTCAGTATTACGTTAATGTTAATGCACTGTGACCATTTTTTGTCATAATAAATATTTCTTATTATAATTTTTGGCTTTCATCTTAACATTTGAATTCACGTTACTTGAGAGACTGGTAACAATTGGTAAGAGTTTATCAGTTCTGTATTTTTATAAACACATATATAGATAGATTTTTGAAAAGTTGGGCTTTTGGATTTTAATCTGTACAGTTGGAGGATCAAGGACCCAGTTTTAATTATCATTAATAGTGGCAGCATTTGGAGTCACAGATGTAGATAGTGGGTGGTAATAAAAGGGATTTTTGTACTTTCTGGAGCTAGAATAGTTTAGAAAGTGTTTTGTTAACCCCTTTATATTAGTCACAGCATCACTTGCAGTCTGAAAAAGAGAGGTCATTGTGTCAAGTGATCCAAAGAAAAAGCATTTGAATTTACTTATGCACAGGTACTCCCCTCCCTCTCTCTTATCCTTACCCCTATACTCACACACATTTTCAACCTCTCCCTCAGCACTGGTATATTTCCCTCATCTCTTAAACATGCACTGGTCATACCTATCCTCAAAACCTTCTCTCGATTTAAATTCCCCATCCAACTACTGCCCTATTTCCCTACTCCTCCTTACCTCAAATCTTCTAGATAAGCTAGTATTTACATGTTTATCAAATTTACTTACATTAAACTCCCAGCTTGACCCACTGCAATCTAGATTTCACCCCAACAAGTTAAAGGTAGATTTAGAGTGGCGCTCTAAGCAGAGCTCAAAGTTAAGATATTAAATATATAACTATATAGTCACTCAAATAGCAGAAAATAGCTCAAGGAAAGGATAGTAAATACAAAACTCAATAGTCACTCAAATAGCAAAAAATATAATTTAATTCAAACAATGCATAAATTAAATGAAACATTAATCTACTAGTACTCTTAAAATTACTAAGCACTCTAAAATAAATATAAATATCAAATATTCAATTAATTGATTCAAGATGTGGCCACATCACTAGAAGAAAAAAACTAAAAACAAAACTTTCTAAAAAGAACAGCAAACTGCTAGCTCAAAACATGTGCACTGAATGCATAGATAACAGTAAAATATATGCGGTATATCACATATAACTGAGTTGATAAAGTTAATATGATCGTATGAAAAAGCAGGAGCTAACAATCTCAAGTAGACCAATAAAAACACAAGACTAATAAGTATATCTGTCTTAGTATAACTTTAGTGTTCAAGGTATACAATCTCCTTATGCAGTTAGTTCGTAACCTATTGTGTTACATATATGGATAAAGTTTTTCATCAAATTTCCATTAGTAAGTGTCAGTTAGCGGTCTCCAAATAATGTTGGACACAAATAAGTTTTTAAACTGACCGATCAGTCTGAGTTTCCTTACCGGATCCAAGGGTGTCTCTGGTGCTGTTTTCAACGTCCCTGACTGTAACATATCTCAGCCTAATGTCACTATCCCTTTAAGACTTCCTTCTCTGACTGCTGCATTTGGGCAGTATTCACATTCAGCTTGCCTGCCTACCTGATTAATCATTCATGCACCTGATTACCTCAGCCTCTTTTTAAGCCTTCTCAGGTCTAATGTGCTGGGCATTAACATTGAAGTTGTGATCCTGAACAACAGAGGTCTGTGACTGTTTCCTGCATGAATTTTACCAACTATTTCAACCTACAGCATTTTCTATTACCAATGCTTAAAATCATCAAATCGCAAGTATCCAAATAATTCCATTTCTGTTTCCTGGACACTGCTTCTTAATAAACTCTGAACTTTATTATAAATCAAGCATACTTTTGGTTACCATCACTCCCTAATTACAACAGCATCTTACTCAGAACTTTATAACTATTTCTCTGCTACAAGTTGTCATTGCTGAAATATTCTGCTGCTATTCAGAACTCTGCATCTTTATGTTCAGTTAAAAGCTTTCATGTGATTCTCCAATATATGTTCAAACAGTAATTGATGCCTTTAACTTAACTTTCACCTGTGCTGCTCTGCTAATTACTGACATGCAGCTCTTTTATAATATTATGTACTGTGAACCTGCAACAAACCAAGTTTGCATATATATGCACAAACAGTAATTAATGCCTAAACTTGCAGCTTGTCTAAATACCTGTGTAGCTGTGCTTAACTCTGACATACAGCTTTATATAATATTATGTACTGTGAACTTGCAACAAACCTTAGTTTGCATCTAAGTGTCAATCTTCTACCAGTTTACTCTGAAGTCTGAACATTCCACATTGCTATAGTTTTCTCTCATTGAATCCTGCAGCTACTTCTATTAACTAACTATAAGTTACAGTGAAGTCAGAATATATTGTATACAAATGTTGCACTCTCCATTTCTTCTACAATAACTTCTAGCAAATATGAATCACAGAATATCATCTATCCACGTCCAGGATACTCTTCCCCGGGTCAGGGGTCGGTGTCTTCAAATCCCTACCACTGCCCCGAGGGTCTGTTTCCTGAGCGCATGTACACCGGATCATGACACTGACAGACTTGTCGGCTGTAAATTTGTTTCCCTGACAAACTCGTCAGCTGTGGGCTCCTGATGCTGAGTTTCTCGTAACTCCCAAGTGTGTCTACAGCGTCTTCACTGTCAGCGTGTACATCTACAGTCACCTGACCCAATCCACCAATCGGAGCCTCTAGAAAGCGTTCTTTTTCAAAAGAAGATGACAGGTTTTCTCGAAATCCAAACGATATGATATAAAGTCGTACTCTGTACTCCTTGTAAGCTAGTCACTTCTACGCATTTCTCAGTGCCTCAGTGCCGAAACGTGAAACAGCAAACATTAAGGTTACAAACGACCAGCTTACAGCTAAATCGAATGGCCACTTTTCTCTGCTTATCCTCCTTGATCTGTCTGCAGCCTTTTATACTGTTGACCATCCTCTTTTGCTCCAAACCCTCCAATCTATTGGCATTTGTGACAAAACCCTCTTGTGGTTCTCTTCCTACCTGTCTAACCGTACCTTTATTGTAGCCTTCTCTAGTGCATCCTCTGCCCACTTTCTGTTGTGTTTCCAAGGGGCTCTGTCTATGATCCCCTTCTCGTCTCAATCTATCCATCATCATAAGGTTCCTTAAAAAAGTTCTATGGGTTTCAATATAATTTGTATGCTGATGACACCCAAATCTACCTCTCTGCACCAGACTTATCTCCTGCTTTGCTAACTTGTGTCACCAACTGTCTTTCTCATATCTCATCATGAATGACTTCTCACTACCTTAAGCTAAATCTCTCCAAAACTGAGCTCTCCCTTCTTCCAAAATCTCCACCCCCCCCATAATTCCATTATTACCCTAACACTGCATGCCCAATGTCTTGAGTTCACACTTGACTCAGATTTTTCTTTCACTTCTCACATCCCCAGTCTTTGGCCAATTCCTCCCACTTCCATCTTCAAAATTCAACATTTCATCACACAAGAGACAACTAAGATTTTAATCAACTCTCTCATAATTTCCAACATTGACTACAGCAACTCCATCCTTTCTGGTCCTCTGCCAGGATCATCTTCCCTACACCTCACTTTTTATCTGCAGCACCTCTCTGTCAATTCCATCACTGGCTTCCTCTAGCCTCCAGAATAAAACACAAAAGTTTGACTCTGACATAGAAGGCCCTCAGTAGCTCTGCTTCACCCAATATCTCAGAACTTGTCTTCAGATACTCTCCCTCCCGTCCCCTCTCGTTACCTCCTCACATTCCCATCTACAGGACTTATCCAGACTGGCCACTATTTTGTGGAACTTTCTGCCCTCCCTCTACAAGACACTAACCTTGCTTTGAAAGTTTCAAGTGCCCCATAGAGACTCTACTGTTCAGGGATGCATGCAGCATACACTAAACTTTTCTAACCTCAGTTCCTCTCCTCCTTTGCTATCCCCTTAAACCTCCTCAGCATGTAAGCATATGAGCCCAGCTGTTTGTAGATCATCTTCATGAGGGCTGATTTACAACAGTGCAACTCTTGGTAGAGCCCTCTACCCACTTGTTCCCTACAAATGTTTCCTGCATACCATGCCTATATTCCTAGTGCTGCATAACCAGATGTAACTAGAAATAACTGATAATAACAATAATTCCCACCCCATGCTTGGTTTGAAATGATGGCAGGGTTTTTTGATGGGATGCTTTACTGTAGTTTTCCCCCTGCCTGACACCCACAGAAACTGCTTGAGTATGTCCCGGGCAAGGTCTGTTTATTGAAGAGATTATGCTAGCCAGTTGGACAATTATGAGTTGAATTTGGAACCTCAATATGGGGCTAGGGCTTCATGTTTATTTTAGCAAGCTACCCTGATCTGGCCCAGAATTCCCCCTTGGGCCTGAAATCCTCTCCCTTACAGAAATATATCTAACAAAGACACATGCTACATACTGGTGAGTAGCCAGTGTGGTGTCATAGAGACACTATATACTTACTCTGCCCCATAACAAAAATGCATGATTAAATGAAAGCAGATTTCTGTATGTTATATATAATTGTGGGCTTTATTGTGGCTACAGGTAAATTACGTTAATATAGTCGTCTTAGTTTAAATAACAATTTTGTATGTCTATAAACTTCATCATAAACACAAATGATTCTATTTGCTTCTGCAAATTAAGCAAGTATGTGAATCACCTTTTGGTTCATTATGAATATCAGCAATTATTTATATTTAGGACTTGTAACAAATGGTGCTACCAAGTAAAAAGTCTTACAGCATGCGAAACTCGATGCACACTAACCAATGGACTTTGCGATATTGCGACCACATTAATATATTTTCCCAATAGAATTCAATGGTGAGTGCAGAAGAAAAAACCCTAACACATGTCACTCACACACTAACCTGACAGGAATTATAAATATTTTACATTCCAATGTTCTTCACATACAGATTTTTTTATTTTATTGTAAATACATATTACTATATATTTATATCAGTATATACCTATCCTTATATATGTATTCCTATTGATATATAGGTATAGATATCTATTATACATTAACATTTTTTATATATATATATATATATATATATATATATATATATATATATATATATATATATAATAATAATAATAAAAATGATATGTGAAGAACATAGGAATGTAAAATATGCATAAGGGGATTTGTGTTTTGTGCTATATGTCTAACGCAGTGGTGGGTTAGCGCACATGAAAAATTACTAATCTCAAAGTATGTATAATCATTTTTTTTTTATTTTTTTTTATATTTTCAAAAGAGCTTTATTTTGATACTTTAAACATACACATCATAGGTTGAATGTATACATACATCAAAGCTGTTACAGTAAAATGCTTTGTCACAATAAACCTTTGAAAAAAAAAAAAAAAGAAAAACTGTAAAAAGGTGTGAGACACGCTTATGAACATTCATTTCATCATTGGAAGGAGCCATTTAAGTGCGGTGTATGTTTTCATTTTTCCCCAACCTCTGGTTATGTAGACCACTCTTGGGTCGTAACATATTTGTGAGTAATAGATAGAGACATGGGGAGAGGTTGAAATAAAGCGAAATCAACATAGTATGGGAAACATAGAGCATATATGCTTTAACTCTAAATCATGCTTGTAAATTTTAAAATTGGGCCACATATATGTAAGGGGTAAAGCTTATTATGGCGTAAAAATAGATTATGGGGGAATAAATGTGTGAATATTATGTATGATCTGAGGTCAGGGGGCTAAAATGATATATCACGTTCAGGGGTTAGGTCTTATTTAAGCGGCTTTATTCTTTGTGTTATAGTAAAATTTATTTTCCGCTGGCAATACTATATTTAGATGAGTGAATATGAAATTAGGAAGCATTAGTTATACGCTACGAAAGGAGCGTGGGGGTATACTCCAGGTTAGATCTACTTTAAATGCCTTCTGAAGTATATCTAAACAACCTTTCATGAAAGGTGGGGAAATACGCATATAGGGCGTCTTAAAGGCCAGATTTGAGAGGAGTTTTGGTGATATATTAGTGGGTTAGATCTGTCAGAAAGGGATTAGCACAGGTTGCCATTTTATTGTTAAGGTTAGTATGTCTTTTGGTGATCATAACGAAAGGGTTTTGTGAGACCTATGCCATAGTGCCTGGTTCTGTCTATTACTGTGCTGCTGAAGTAGTTATACACAACGTGGCTCGGACAGCCAAACAGAAATTCCTTATTAAATATTTACACAGCGCGGGGCTTACATGTTGCATAAGTGTATGAGTGTGATCATCCCCCAACACATTACCCTCGCAATTTGACAACGCTAAAACTGTGAACAACAAACAGTCAACAGGACTTTTAAACTAAACTTGTACATAGTGCTACTACCTTATATAATTTAACAATCTGACATTTCTATGCAGCATGGCTCTCAGCCAGTATCTAAACTCCAAAAAGCCCATACCAGCATCGCCACATAAGTGAGAAAATTATTTTCCCCAGTTGTAATCAGTTTATCTATTGGAGCCAAATGTCCCTCCAAACTGAGCAGTGTCTCTGGTGCCTTGCTGCAGAGTGTTTCGGAAGGGCGAGCTGATCTATAGTCGTGACCTGTTAAGGGTGATAGCAAGTCTCTCACTGTTGGTTTAGTGCTGTACAGCGGCCCGGTCTTGGATGCTGACTCTGACTTTTCTGCTCTGGGAGACCCTGGCCCGGTGGCTATTTGATGAAGAGACCGCGTTGCCGCGAGCTTCTTTGCCGCTGTCTGTGGGGCAGGGCCGGTGATCTGACTTAGCGGTTCTGTAACCACCAGGGGCAGTTCCGTTCCGTTTAACTCCTTATCTCGCTGTGCTCCAAAATTATTGCTTAGAGCGTAGATCTGCTGTTGCATGAGCTGTACTTTACCCCTGTGCGTTCCGGTGAGTAAGCCCGCCTTCTGTGCATGCTCCGGTCCGTGCAGCTCTTGTGTTGTAGGGGAAGAATTGGCCACTATGAAACCTGTGCGGGTTTTCCCCGGTGTATGTTCATTAATGGGTGCCTCACTCTCCTGTGCTCCCTCTAAGCGCTGCAGAAGACAGTCGTAAGGAGCCCTTTCTATCAGTTTCTGCAAGCGTGTGATGAAGTTCGCCATTAGTGCTTCATAGTTACTCTGGAAGCGCTCCTCCGCCATGTTTAACCTCCTCCGCTTGATGTGAGTATTTTACAAGCAAATAGAAGCGCTTTCCCCGTTGCTGTAGGTGCGCAGGGTCTGCCCCCTGATCCGTTAAGGCTGTGTGCTAATGAAGAATTGGTAAGTCGGGTTAACCGACAGCCCCAATAACCCGTTTCTTCCCGGGGGGGGGTGGGTACCTAATAGTGGGCCGCCGCCCTAGGCCATATACTTCCAAACTGAGTCCCCAGAGTCATAAAAACGGCGAGATAGGTGATTGTAAGACCGCGACTGCTAGAATCCCGGTATCTTAGTGTTATTTATTTGTAATCCTGCCGTTTAGACACTTTAATCAGCGGTTTAGTGTCGATTCTGCTGGAGCCTTCAGGAATTGCGTCCGTTCCAGGACACTGCATGGACACGCCCCCCCATGTATAATCATTTTTAATAATTATTATTAATATCTTTTAATATTTAATATTTCAAAAACGCGCTTTAAGATAAGCTCCTGCCCACGTGTGATTGGCTGTGCGTGGGCAGGGGGTGGGCTTGCAATGTTAAATTCCAACAGCAGATTGCTGCCCACCAGAGGAGAGTTGTGGCGGACAGGGGCAAATATGTACACTTCTGTCCGCCCTTGCATTATAAATCAAGCCCTTAGGATAATTATATGGAAAATCCTTAGGAAAACCCAGACTAAAACCCCAATTTACAATCTGGAAAAATCAATCTAAAAACACAATACTGTTGTTAATAGTCTCTTCAGTAATGTGTTTCAAATATTAAACAAATGTACAACCTAATAAATAAATATTTATTATGAGAATAAAGAAAAGTCACAGCGTATTTATATAAAAAGAAATTAACACAATAACAGAAAGCAAACCATTTAAAATAAAAAAGGGAGAACATAACAGAACCTAATACTAACCAGCATAGACCTGTCCCAAGGAACATTTCAGGGAAAATGGTCAAGTGCTCTGTTGTCAGCAACTTCCCATGTAAATGATAATATTATTTTTCTAAATTTAAAAACATTTTTAAACTGAGATCAGGTTTCTTGACATTTCCATTCCAAAGAGGGGGCAAGGAATGTAGCCACCCCTTTTATGGCAGGCCATAAGCCAGCTCCCAATTAATTAGGTACATATTGTAACATTGACCTAGATTACAAGTGACGTTAAAAAATATTAGTTATTGAACGCTAACACAGCTCAAGTTAAATCAATAGCACTCTTATTCTTGCTCTCATATTAAAAGTTGAAAGTAAAATAGTAGAGCATGAGCAGCAAAAGCCTTGTGCATGCTAACATCTGGAGGTTGGATAGCAGTGCTAAATCCTTGAACCAATAGACTTCTATGGGGTGAGCTAAAAAACTGAGGTCCTGGCTTTTGCTCAAGCATTAACACGAAGTTGCGCTGAGCTTAAGGTGCATTAAAAGATAGAAGAAATAGTTTTGTATAAAATTATGTTCTTCTTTCAAAATAGATAGATGATAGATAGATATGTAATATTATTAGTGTGTTGAATTGGGAATGGCTGGAAGGTGTGTATATATATGTGTGTGGCTATGTATATGTCAGGGTGCCAGGAATCAGACTGAGACGAGAAGTGCAAAAATAATAATGGCAAAAAATAATAAAAAGTCCACAAGTCAAATAACAAGCCAGAAATCAAAACCAGAGCTGGTAGTCAGACGAGCCGAGTCAGGAGCCAAAGCGAGTAGTCAGATGAGCCGGAAACAGGAACAAGGAGAACAGCAGAGTCAGGAACAAGCCAGGGATCAGGAACCAGGAGGGATGTCAGACAGCCAGGTAATGCACTGGAACTCACAAACACGTCTGAGACAACACAAGGGAAAAGCATACTGAACAGAGGCCCTTTAAATAATAAGTGATGACATCACAATTCTGAGACTGCAACCTGTCTCATACGGATGATGTACAACAGTCTGGCCATAAAAGGGCGTGCAGGAAATTAGCAGAATCACACACTATGCACCAGAGTCAGCAAGAGAGGTGAGTAAAATGGCTGCCAGCAGCACATGGCAAACAAAGCAGGGAAAAAAACGTGACAATATATGTGTATGTATAAATGTGTATCTATGCGTATGTGTGTGTACATATGCATCTACACACATACATACATACATGCTCATGCATACACATATATACTTACAAACATACAAATACACACACACACACACAGACTTTTGAGCCCTTCCCAATCCAACACTTTTGCATATACCATATTCCTTTAAAATACCCTTTGAACATTTATTTTAATTAAAAACTTATTTTGTAATATTACCGGTATATAATACATGAGTTTGTAAATCTTTTTACGATAGCCCTAACACTTTACTTCAGATCTCCAGTCAAGCTAACTTTTTTTAGCGTCATTATGTGTTGCACTCAAGCACACTAAAATTAAAAGGGATTAAAAGCTATTACATGCAAGATTGGTGTATCAATATGTAGTAGTCTGATCTCAGACTACTAACATGCTTTTTAGAAGACTGAAGCATTTCCCACAGCTGCAGCTCTAGACAAATCCAGGAACTATTGTTTATTCTCCTTAGCAATAATAGAAGTCGTCCTGACATCGCCCACTGTGTTGTTGCCAAGCAGCCACAGATTTCTGCAGCATGGTGGTGATGGGGAGGGGAGCGCTGAGTGGAGGAGCTCACATTTCAAATTCTAAATCTCTGAGCCAGAGTTTCCTTCTCTTGTCAGCTTGAGAGTTTTTATGAGACTCAATAAGCAACAATGAAATGTAGTTTTATTTTTCTAAGGACAATGAAAAATCTGAATGTAGCTGGTGCTATGGTAAAAATTAAGCAGCTAAATTACTTATAAACATAGAAAGAAATATAAGGAAAGGTAAACACTGTGCTCCAATTGGAAACTTTGAAATAGTCTGATATCAAAGGAAGCATACTCCCTCTACATACAATACTTTTTCAAAATCAGGCTCCTTCACTATTTCAGACATTGTTATCAGGAAAGAAAAATGCATTAACAAACCATTTGCAAGGGATACAATGAATGCTGGCTAACAGTAAATATGATAGATAAAATAATAATTAAACTCAACAAAAGTTGAGCAGTGTAATAATAAATCAATGTAATCAATACAATGTTGGATACAGTCTATCAGAAATCAGGTAATGCTGACTGAATAATGTGTCATGTAACTGGCTTCAGTTAATCAAGATAATATTATAAGCTATGTGATATGGTTAAAGATAAAGGAGTGCTGATTAAAGGGAAGTCGTATAATACTAGTGAAAGAATGCTAAATAATGCTGACAAAAGGCTAGATTATAAGTGGTGCGATAACAGTTGCGTACAAACGATAAGGGGTATACTGCAGCTCTTTAAGCATGTTGGTAATAGCGCACATATTAAGAGTTGAAAGTAAACATGTTAATTTAAGAGCAATTGAATTTAATGTGTGTTCCGTTCTTCAGAGCTCTGGTTAATTGTTAAGTGATACAAAAAAGTTGCACAAAACACTTAAAAAATACACATAAAAGTACAGTTACACTCATAATAACACTGTCTATTAAAACTTATTTTAAGAAAATTGCATAAAAAAACTTATAAGGGATTAAATATATGAGGTCTCAGACGTTAGGAAAAAAAAAGAATGCAAAGGGCTTTAACATAGAGATATATACATAAATATGTCTAAATATGTGTGTGTGTATATATATATATATATATATATATATATATATATATATAAAACATATGTATGTATGTATTTATATGTGTATGTAGGTATTTACAGACATATATACACATATTAAAACATAGATACATATGTATAAATACATAGAGATATATAGAAGTGCATTGGAGCCCTTTGAAGCCCAGTAGCTGAAGACATGAATCATATTTATGCAATATTCATAATTAATAAAGTACCTGTGTATTTACTGTAAATATTTCACATTCCAATGTTCTTCACATAGGGGATTTTATTCTAAGTATTTTTAAACATATATATATATATATATATATATATACAGTTGTATGCAAATGTTTAGGCACCCCTGACAATTTCCATGATTTTCATTTATAAATAATTGGGTGTTTGGATCAGCAATTTCATTTTGTTTTATCAAATAACTGAGGGACACAGTAATATTTCAGTAGTGAAATGAGGTTTATTGGATTAACAGAAAATGTGCAATATGCATCAAAACGAAATTAGACAGGTGCATAAATTTGGGTACTCCAACAGAAATATTGCATCAATATTTAGTAGAGCCTCCTTTAGCAGAAATAACAGCCTCTAGACGCTTCCTATAGCCTGTAATGAGTGTCTGGATTCTGGATGAAGGTATTGTGGACCATTCCTCCTTGCAAAACATCTCCAGTTCAGTTAGGTTTGATGGTTACAGAGCATGGACAGCCCGTTTCAAATCACCCCAGAGATTTTCAATGATATTCAGGTCTGGGGACTGGGATGGCCATTCCAGAACATTGTACTTGTTCCTCTGCATAAATGCCAGAGTGGATTTTGAGCAGTGTTTTGGGTTGTTGTCTTGTTGAAATATCCAGCCCCGGCGTAACTTCAACTTTGTGACTGATTCCTCAACATTATTCTCAAGTATCTGCTGATATTGAGTGGAATCCATGCGACCCTCAACTTTAACAAGATTCCAAGTAATGGCACTGGCCACACAGCTCCACAGCATGATGGAACATGCACCAAATTTCACTGTGGGTAGCAAGTGTTTGTCTTGAAGTGCTGTGTTCTTTTGCCACCATTCATAACGCCCCTTGTTATGACCAAATAACTCAATCTTTGTTTCATCAGTCCACAGCACCTTCTTCCAAAATTAAGCTGGCTTGTCCAAATGTGCATTTGCATACCTCAAGCGACTCTGTTTGTGGCGTGTGTGCAAAAAAGGCTTCTTCCGCATCACTCTCCCATACAGCTTTTCTTTGTGCAAAGTGTGATAAATTGTTGAACGATGCACAGTGACACCATCTGCAGCAAGATGATGTTGTAGGTCTTTAGAGGTGGTCTGTGGGCTGTTTTTGACCATTTTTACCATCCTTTGCCTTTGCTTCTCCGATATTTTACTTGGCCTGCCACTTCTGGCCTTAACAAGAACTGTGCCTGAGGGTCTTCCATTTCCTCACTATGTTCCCAACAGTGGACACTGACTGCTTAAATCTCTGCGATAGCTTTTTGTAGCCTTCCCCTAAACCATAATGTTGAACAATCTTTGTTTTCTGGTCATTTGAGAGTTGTTTTGAGGCCCCCATGTTGCCACTCTTCAGAGGAGAGTCAAAGAGAACAACAACTTGCAATTGGCCACCTTAAATCCATTTTCTCATGATTGGATGCACCTGTCTATGAAGTTCAAGGCTTAATGGGCTCACCAAACCAATTGTGTGTTCCAATTAATCAGTGCTAGGTAGTTACAGGTATTCAAATCAACAAAATGACAAGGGTGCCCAAGTTTATATATCTGTCTAATTTCGTTTTGATGCATATTGCACATTATCTGTTAATCCAATAAACCTCATTTCACTACTGAAATATTACTGTCCTTCAGTTATTTGATAGATCAAAATGAAATTGCTGATCCAAACACCCAATTATTTATAAAGGAAAATCATGGAAATTGCATACAACTGTATGTATATATATATATATATATATATATATATATATATATATATATATATATACAGTATATCTGTATTTATCTATACCTATACATAATCATATATAATTTTATATATATATATATATATATATATATATATATATATATATATATATATATATATATATATATATATATATATATATAAGATTTTAGTCCGCTCACAACACTCAATATTACTTAGCTAGCTGTCACACAAATTCAAGATAGACTGACACGCTGTAACAAAAGCTGTGGCTGTAATGCTAGCAAAATAAATGCCTAAATAATATTGCTCTGTGCCATGCTCGCGTGTGTAGGAATCAATGTGCATGCGCAAAAGGATGCCATGCACGAGCGAGCCATGCACGTAAGTTAAAGTACATGCACAATAGCAAGAGACTTAAAAGAACTTAATTAGAATAAAACTCCTGATTGGTCAGTGACTGATGCATCAACGTTTGAATCCTCCTACTTAGCTTTACCATTCCATGAAGGCGGAACATTATGGCGACGGCCAAACTGTGCAAATGTAAGTAATATTTTAAAATTTACATCGATTACAATTAAGTTCTATCACTGCATTGGGAGACACATTTATTAAACAACATGCAATGTATACATACAGTCTGTATGAATATGAGTGCATAATGGTCCTTTAAGAATAAATATTAAAAACTGCAGAGGTGAGTAAAACTGTTGCTCACAGAGCAGATGCAGAAATTTCAACTGCCAACTGAAACTAAATAAGGTAAAGATCATCACACAATATGAATACTGTTATGTGATGGTTGGAACATATATATGCAAATATTACAGTTAGCGCGATCAGGTTAGCGAGTGAGTAAGGGTGTTAGGGTTTTTTTCCCATTTTTGCGCTCCATTGACGTTTGTGGGGGAATACGTTAATGCGTTTGCGATATTCGAAGTTTGACTTTTTGCGTCCGTCGGGTTAGCACTTATGCAAAAACAGTTTACGTTGAACCGCAAACCGACGTGTGCAAAAATCCTTCGTCTAGCGAATTTATCACGCAAATTTGTGCTCCACTCATAAAATGGAAATCGATAGCATTGGTGAAAAGGCAAGCAATATACTCTGGCTGAATTTAAGCAAAAGCCTAATGAATTAATTTGAGCAGCTTAAAGGTAAAGTTAACACCTTGCAATTTTGATATAAAATGTTTAGTTATGTGTAATGAAATTTTCCCTGACGACTTATCAAAGCACACTCTGCTGCATATCTATCCCTAACTGCCATTATCAGAACTGCAAAACAATGCCTTTTTTTACTAACTTTATGTGGACTAAAACACAGATTGGCTCCTCCTAATAAGGCATTAAAAGGATATTAATTTGCTTTAAAAAATGTTAAGTCTTGGCTGATATGTTATTCAATAGCAACACAACAGAAATGTCTTGGTACAAAAGTGAGATGTTTACTGCAAAATTTAGCAAAGGATAAACCATTTTATGTTAGTTAAAGGGAAAAATTATACTAATTAAAGGTACACAGCACATTGCTGGGTGTAAGCAAAATAGTTATAGCAAAGCTTTGCTATGCAATGCAGGTTAAAGCTAAACCGTGGGAAGCAGGTTAAAGTTACACTGTGTAATGCTGGTCAGAAGTAATATGCTGAATTTAGGTAAGTAAAGCTATGTAGTTAAAGGGATATAAAACCAAAAAAAAATTATTTCATGATTCAGATAGAGCATGCAATTTTAAGCAACTTTCTAATTTACTCCTATTATCAATTGTTCTTCATTCTCTTGGTATCTTTATTTGAAAAAGTAGTTAAGAGCCAGCCCCTAGGTAGTGCTTGCTGATTGGTGGCTATCAATAAAACAAAAAAAATGATAATAGGTGTAACTTAAAATTGTATGACCTATATGAATCATGAAAGAAAACATTTGGTTTTCAGATCCCTTTAAAATATAAGCTAAAGGCAAGCTATGACTGGTGTAAGCAATTGTCTAAATACTAAATATAAGCAATTTATAATGTTTGATAAGGGCAACAATTTAATTACAACTAAGGTGGCAGGTCAGGCAATATTGGCTATATAATGCTGGCTAATGGTAAGAAAGGTAATCATAAGTTTTTGGATTTTTTTTAATTTAGGACCCTTTTTGGGTCTTAGAGTGAATAGTTACTTTTAAAGAGAGGTATCAACAAAATAGTGGGGGACATTACAATGGGGTGAATAACGCAAGAAGAAGACTTATAGAGGATTTAACCTCAATTGTGTATGGGGGTTAGATTTAAGTGAGGGTATATGTCATGATTTTTGCGCACCTGTGATCTACTATACCTGTACCTTTAATTTGGGGCAGAGCTATCAGAATCTCACTCCCTATAAATAGGTTCCGGTTTCCTTTTGACTTTGCTTGGTATTTTGCTACTTGCCTAGAATAGCTTTCCTTCAAGCTCCCCTACTGAAGATTTGTTCCATTCGGTTTGCCAAGCTGCAGTACCATTTTCCTGACTACTACGTTTCCTACTAGATCAATGGACCTCCCCCTGCCTGTGTCTTTCGCGATCAAACTGCTCTGCTGTGTTCCTGATACAATTTTGCTTCAATCTCCGCTGAAACCACGCATTTGGTGATAACTCTTTTCAGAGATCCCACTCTCAGCGCTGCAACGATTCTAGGACTCACATCTACGGTAACTTACCGTCTACTTCCTATTTTTGTATCTGATTGTTTTTATTACCGGTACTTCCTGACAGACTCTTCGTTTTGTTTTTTATTCTCTCAGTATTTTTTCCCTTTTTCCTTTCTTTCTAATTGAGGCTATTTGGGTTACGTTGTTTTCTTTTCTCCTTCTTATACTATCTCATATTCCTTGCCACTTTTCTGGTTTCTTTTATTACCTGCCTGGCTATTCCAGGATCTAAACTTAAGTAGAAGTTTCATGGGATCACATATTATTTAAACTTATTTTGTAGGACTGCTCTCTTTTCATCTGTACTGAGACTCTCCCTTTCTGATATTACATTAATTACTACTATTGAGTCACAATATCACAAGTTGATTGTGTAGAACAACCGTAACTACATAATATTTCTTACTTTTTCCTTCTCAATTCCACTACATTCTACTTTCTCAGTTGCACATGGTTCTGTTACTTATTAACCAGTTCTGCCCATTTGGTTCTTTTCTAGTAATAATTACATAATACCAAGCCTCCATAAAAGAATGAAGCGGAACTCGATAACCATGGGATGAACCTTTCACAACATGTTGATTTGTTAGCTCAAGGTCTTAGAGACCTACAGATAGAAAATCAAACACTACGTAACATTCTTAAAGAGACAGTAACCACTAAACAGACCAGTACTGAATCCTATATTGAACCAATAGCCTCACCCCCAGAAAAATTATTTGGTGAAAGAATATACTTCAGGGATTTCAAAAATGCCTCCTACCTACTCTTTTCATTAAAACCAAAGACATATAACACTGACCGACACAAAGTCTTCACTGTAATATATTTTCTGAGAGCAGAACCCAGAACCTGGGCCAACACTTATTTTGAGAATAATGACGCTATCCTAAATTCAATAGATGCCTTTTTTCAGGCTATGGTCCTGTTATATGACGACCCACATAAACAACTGACAGCGGAAAATACCATGAGAGCCCTGAAACAGGGTAAAAGACCTGTAGAGGATAATATCGCAGATTTTAAGAGCTGTTCAAAAGATACCAAGTGGAACAATTTATCCTTAAGAAATCAGTATAGACTCGATCTATCCGAATCCCTTAAAGATGAGTTATCCAGAATGGATCTTCCAGACACCTTAGATGATCTAATGTCCTTAACTATTAATATCGATAGATGCCTTAGAGAGAGGAAGAAGGAAAAATTCAACTTAGAGAACCCAGTGAAAAAGTCTAGTGCTACACTTACCACAGTAACTAAACCAAAATGAGAAGCCATGGAAATTGGTTTCATCAGAGGACCCCTGAAACCAGAGGAAAAGATTAGGAGAAGGGCTAACAACCCATGCCTATATTGTGCTCGAAATGATCATGAGGTCAAGGATTGCCCCAATTTGTCTAGAAACAAAAGAGATATGCCTAACTTCAATTCTTATTGCTTATCTGCTACTACCAGACTTAATTCTTACTGCCATCTTTCTATCTCCCTACAGTGGGATCAACACCAGATAGATCTGATGGCCATTATTGATACAAATGTTGTCACTGTAAAACAAATTCCACTAATCAGAAATGTTTTCCCTCTTGCACTTCGAGTTTTTAAAGGTTCTCAAACCACTAGTGGTCCAATAACGCGCCACACTATTCCTATACTTGTTACTTCCATATCTAGTCATAGAGAAAATCTATCTTTTGATGTCACTCCTTCTCCTCTTTTTCTGTGATACTTGTTTTAAAATGGTTAAAACTTCATCAACCTTTTATTGACTAGAAGGATCTTACTATAGAACTTAATTCAGAATTTTGTACTGCTTCTTGTTTCCCTAACATTTCCACCCTTCATACCGTCACTCATGTTAATCAGGAGATAAATTCCATCCCCACTCAGTATGCTGAATTTATTGATGTTATTTGATAAAAAAACAGGCCGAATCTTTACCGCCACACAGACACTATGACTGTCCCATTGAACTCTACCCTGGATCTCCTATCCCAGTTGGTCACATCTACCCAATCTCACAGCCTGAATTTACACACCTTAAAGAATACATAGATGAAAATCTTAGGAAAGGTTTCATAAGACCCTCTACCTCTTCTGCAGGTGCCGATATTTTCTTTGTACATAACAAGGATAATTCTCTTAGGCCTATTGTTGATTATCGACAATTAAATAAAGTCACTGTTAAAAATAGGTATCCTTTAAACCTAATTCTGGAACTTATAGAACATTTAAGTACAGCTACTAACTATTCAAAATTAGTACGAATTAGAAGCTGAGACGAATGGCTGACTGCTTTTAGTACGAGATGCAGACTTTTCAAATATATGGTCATGCCATTCAGGCTCTGCAATGCCCCCGCTACATTCCAAAACATTATAAATGACCCATTTTGTGATTTATTAGTGTCAGGGTGCCAGGAATCAGACTGAGATGAGGAGTGCAAAAATAATCACACCTTTATTAATAGCAAAAAATAATAAAAAGTCCACAAGTCAAATAACAAGCCAGGAATCAAAACCAGAGCTGGTAGTCAGACGAGCCGAGTCAGGAGCCAAAGCGAATAATCAGACGAGCCGGAAACAGGAACAAGGAAAACAGCAGAGTCAGGAACAAGCCAGGGATCAGGAACCAGGAAGGACGTCAGGTAATACACAGGAACTCTCACAAACATGTCTGAGACAACATAAAGGCAAAGCATACTGAACAGAGGCCCTTTAAATAATAAGTGATAACATCACAATTCTGAGACTGCATCCTGTCTCACATGGATGATGCACACCAGTCTGGCCATAAAAGGAAGTGCAGGAATTGAGCAGCATCCCCCACAATGCACCATAGTCAGGAAGAGAGGTGAGTAAAATGGCTGCCAGCAGCACATGGCAAACACAACAGGGAAAAAACCCTGACAGTACCCTCCCCTCAACGACCCCTCCCCGCGGGAGGACAAAAGGCTTATTGGGGAAACGGGCATGGAAGGCATGGAGGAGGGTGGGAGCATGAACATCAGAGGAGGGAACCCAAGAACGCTCCTCTGGACCGTAGCCTCTCCAGTGAACCAAATACTGTACACGGCCCCTGGACATACGAGAGTCAATAATGCTGCAGACCTCATACTCCTCATGGTTGTCAACAAAGATAGGATGGGGACGAGGCAACACAGTGGTAAACTGATTACAAACCAATGGTTTCAAGAAGGAGACATGAAAAAGATTGGAGATGCGCATAGCAGGAGGAAGGTCAAGAGCATAGGCCACAGGATTAACCCGTCGGAGTAATCGAAAAGGACCAACATAACGGGGAGCCAATTTATTGGAAGGCACACGAAGGCTCAAGTTGCGGGAGGACAGCCAAACTCTCTAACCAACCTGGTAGGAAGGTGCGGGCAGACGCCTACGATCAGCCTGGAACTTTTGGCACTTCATAGAACGATGAAGGCGATCCTGAATCTGCACCCACGTGGAACAGAGTTGCCGGAGATGCTCCTCCAAAGCCGGAATACCCTGAGACATGAATGGATCGGGCAACAAGGATGGTTGAAACCCATAATTCGCCATGAACAGGGATAACTTGGAGGAAGCATTAATAGCACTATTACGAGCAAACTTTGCCGAAGGTAACAGTTCAGACCAATTATTGTGGTGATCTGAGACATAGCAATGGAGGAACTGTTCCAGAGCTTGATTAGACCATTCCGCAGCCCCATTGGTTTGAGGGTGAAATGCAGAGGAGAAGGAAAGCTGGATCCCCATTTGAGCACAAAAGGAATGCCAAAATCTGGAGACAAACTAGCTACCCCGGTCAACCACCATAAGAATAACAGTATTGCCATTGGAAACAGGGAGCTCGACAATGAAGTCCATGGAAAGATGTGTCCAAGGACGCTCACCATTAGTAATAGGTTGAAGAGGACCCACAGGAAGACGTAGAGGAGTCTTATTCTGTGGACAAACTGAGCAGGAGGCAACATACACAGCAACATCAGAACGAAGACCTGGCCACCAGAATTATCGAGTGATTGACCAAATCATTTGGTTCTTTCCTGGGTGACAAGCGGCTTTAGGATAGTGGTAAGTGTGCAAAAGTTTAGTTCGAAGATTCTCAGGAACAAAACACTTACCACTAGGTTTCTCAGGAGGTGCATTGGTTTGTGCAGCCAGGATCTCCTCCCCCAAGGGAGAAGTCAAATTAGTACATATGGTAGCCAAAATATGGTCAGGAGGTATAACTGGAGTAGGTACAGACTCTTCCTTGGACAGAGGCGAAAATTGTCGAGAGAGGGCATCAGCCCTAACATTCTTACTACCAGGCAGGTAGGAGACCACATAATTAAACAGAGACAAAAATAGCGCCCATCTGGCCTGTCGGGGCGACAAATGTTTTGCTTCAGATAGATAAGTTAAATTCTTGTGGTCAGTAAGAATGAGCACAGGCACGCTAGTACCCTCGAGAAGATGCCTCCATTCCTTGAGTGCCAAAATTATGGCCAGTAATTCCTTGTTGCCAATTTCATAATTGCACTCCACTGGAGACAATTTCTTAGAGAAGAAACCACACAGATGCAAGGAACCGTCAGGCGTAGGATAGCCAATAGAATTACAGAATTACAGTTGCTCTTATTCTATTGGCTATTCAAATCAGCCAATAGAATTAAAGTAGCTCGCATCCGATTGGCTGATTTGAATTTGACAGCTCAAATCAGCCAATAGGAATTCAAGGGACACCATTTTTAATCGCGTACCTTGAATTCCTATTCAGTGTACGGCGGCGATCGTATGAAGAGGATTCTCCACGTTCCGGCTCCGGTCTTCAGTTCCAGAGGTCTTCGGTTCCAGCGTCGCAGATCTTCAGTTCCAGCATCACCGGTCTTCAGTTCCAGATGGATGGTCTTCAGCTCCACAGTCATCGGTCTTCAACTCCTCCGCTCCGCGCCGGCTGGATCCTGGAAGAAGAAGAGGTCGCCGCCTAGAACAAGACCGTCTCTGCCGGTCTTCAGGACAGGTAAGGAGCACTTGGGGGTTAGACTTAGGTTATTTTAAGGGGGGATTGGGTGGGTTAGAAAGGGGGATGTGGGTGGACGGTCTTCAGCTCCACGGTCATCGGTCTTCAACTCCTCCGCTCTGAAATAGGAATATTTTAATTAATAATAATTAGATTTTTTTTTTGAGAGAGAGAGTAGGTATACTTAAATTGTATCCTCATTTTTCCTTTTTCATTTATATAAAATACATTCGTATGAAAAGAAAAACAGAATTAAACAATGAACTTGTATCTTAACCTTGAAACATTCAGTGCATCCTAAGCATAAAGGTTAATTCCCATGATTGGGTTCAAACCATTCTTGCCCTAGTGTATAATTCATTTATTTCTATAAGTGAATTTGCGGATTTAGTTTGTATTAGTGGGTAGAAATAAATAAGTATTAGATACTCAGGGCTTCAGATATTAAGGAAGATTATGCGATGGGGGAGGGGTAAGGAGGAGGGGGGTAGGAAAAAAAAATTAAAAAGGGGGGGAAAGAGAGGGAAGAGGAAGAAGAAGAGGAACCAAGCCAGCCAGGTCACTTCTTGTCATCGGTCATATGCTATATGGTTCACAGGTGCCTATGAGTAGTGTATCACACTCCACTTATTCCAGATCTCCTGGTAGAGTTCGAGCTTATTTAGACGTCTATATGCAAACTCCTCCATCTGTCTGATATGTTCCATTATGGCGATTATTTTTTTGGGAGAGGGAGAGGAGGATTGTTTCCAATCTCTGGCAATAGCCAGCTTAGTGGCCATAAGAAAATACAGGGCAAGATGTCTGTCAACTTCGGACAAGGCTGGAAAACCATGATGCAGGAGACCCACGGATGGCAACGGACATAGTGGAATGTCGAGTGACTTGAGAGCACCAAAAACAAATCTCTAGGTACTGCTTATTACAGGGCAGTCCCACCATATGTGAACCTGCATGCCCAAGTGACCACAATTCCTCCAGCACATGGGGGAGGCAGTTTGATAGTATTTATTTAGTGTAGTTGGCACAAAGTGCTATCTAATAGTTATCTTATAGTAAAGTTCCCATAATGTTGCACTGTGTAAACTTTTCTTTGCTTTAGTAAGCTCGCTAAGCCAAATTGCGATCTCAGTATTAGTTTTAAGTTCTTTCTCCCAGGCTTTATATTGACTGTGTTTAGTTGGTTGTAGGGGCGCGACCATTAAATTATAGTGAAAGGAAAGAGAGCCTTTGAGTAATTTGCCTAGGTTCCATCTTTGCTCCCATCTGGTGAGGGATCTTGTGGGTTGTCCTGAAAGTTCCCAAGCTTTGAGGATACTCGCTAATCTGATAAATTCAAAGCTTAGAGAAGGAGGTATGGAGAGCTTCGCCTTGACCTCTTCGCATGACAGGAGAGATTCTTTGTTATATAGAGATGCAGTAGGTTCATTAGCAGCATCAGACCAATTACCTACGTGTGTTTCAGGCATAGAGATCAGTATGTTTCATATTTTATAGAGAAGGGAGGGGTGTGGGGCGATAGTTTCCATGTTTTTTCTAGAATCCCAGTGCAACAAAGTATTCAAAAGAAGGGGGTGGTCAATTTGCAAAGTCTTGCGGATATGTACAGGGATCCAGGGGAGGTCAGGAACACCCCTAGGGAGGAGGGACTGTTCCACCTCATACCATATGGGCTGGGCATCTTTTAGGCTCCAACTCACGAGATGGGCTAGACGTGCGGCATCATGGTATATCAAAACGCTAGGATAAGCTAATCCCCCTCTATCTATAGGTTGTTGAATCGTCGTGGTGGCGATTCTGGGTCTCCCTCCCTTCCACACATACCTTAAAATTATGCTCTGTAATTTATTTAATATAGGTCTCGGGACTGTCAAGGTTATGCACCTAAAGAGGTACGTGATTTTAGAAAGGAGCGACATCTTGACCGCGGCAATTCGCCCTGTCCACGAGAATTCTCTTAATTCCCAGCTTTCAAGTAGCTTCTTAAATTCCGGAATGCGATCAGAATTTTTTTTCTGGATCATAACATCAGGGTCTGGACTCAAATGTATACCTAAGTGTTTGACAGAAATAGAAGACCATTGAACATCATATTCTCCTTGCAGGAGCTTCAACACTGGGTCTAGAATATTAATGTGTAGCACTTCAGTTTTTGTATAATTTAGCTTATAAAAACTACATTTAGAAAATAAGTCTAGGCAATTGAAAACTGCTGGTAGTGAGGTGGTTGGGGATGTGAGCAGTAGGGTTATGTCATCTGCAAATAGCGCAATCTTGTGGGTTATCAGGGTCCTCTCCGATCAACTGAGCCAAAGGCTCAACAGCCAATGCAAATAGCATTGGGGATAGAGGACACCCCTGTCTGGTTCCATTCAAAATATCAAATGAAGCAGACTGGAAACCGACTCCACTGATCTTTGCTGTAGGGGCTGAGTATAGAACCTTGATCACTCTGACAAATTGGGGAGGTATATGAAATGCTTCTAGGGTGCACCAAAGATAATCCCACCTGACCCTGTCAAATGCCTTCTCAGCGTCTAGGGCCAGGGCCAGGAGGGAAATCTTCCTATTCTTAGCTTCATATAATATGTCAGATAGCCTTAGGGTGTTGTCTGGGCCTTCTTTGCTTGGGATAAAACCCACTTGGTCTAAGTGGACGATTTTACTTAGGACCATAGCCAATCTATTGGCAAGTTTTAGAATATAATTGTATGTCTGAATTTATCAGAGAAATCGGTCTGTAATTGTGACATAAACTGGAGTCCTTTCCTGGTTTCAATAAAGTGATAATGTCTGCTTCTAAAAATTCACTTAGGCATGACCCAGTGTTCATAAAGGAGTTAAAGGTTCTTAGCAGTAATGGTTCTATAATCTCACTGAAGGTTTTATAAAATTGCCCCATATACCCGTCAGGGCCTGGGGCTTTGTTTCTCTTAAGTTGAGCTATAGCAGTTTTTAGCTCTGCCAAAGAGATTGGAGAATGTAGTGAAACTACTGCATCTTCATTTATCTTAGAAAGAATTAGATTTATTTTAATAAGAATTCAGTTAGGGATGTTAGAGTTAGATAGGGTTATAATACTTAATATATTTATAATATAATAACGATATTAACTATATTAACCCTAATATAATTAGGGTTAATATAGTTAATATATATAATATAATAACTATATTAACTATATTAACCCTAATATAATTAGGGTTAATATATTTAATATAGCTGGCGGCTGTGTAGGGGGATTAGATTAGGGGGTAATACATTTATTATAGGTGGCGGCGGTGTAGGGGGATTTGATTAGGGGGTAATACATTTATTATAGTTGGCGGCGGTTTAGGGGGATTTAGATTAGATGCAAAAGAGCTGATTTCTTTGTGACAATGCCCCGCAAAAAGCTCTTTTAAGGGCTGGTAAAAGAGCTGATTTCTTTGGGGCATGCCGCGCAAAAAGCCCTTTTAAGGGCTGGCAATAGAGCTGTTACTTTGGGGCAATGTCACGCAAAAGGCCCTTTTAAGGGATGGTAATAGAGGTGATTACTTTAGGGGGATTAGATTAGGGGTTAATTAAACTAATATAGCTGGCGGCGGTGTAGGGGGATTAAATTAGGGGTTAATTAATTTAATATAGCTGGCCGCGGTGTAGGGGGATTAAATTAGGGGTTAATAATTTTAATATAGCTGGCGGCGGGGTAGGAGCTCACATTAGGGGGTAGGTAATATAGATGGTGGAGGTGTAAGGGGCTCACATTAGGGGGTAGGTAATATAGATGGCGGCGGTGTAAGGGGCTCAAATTAGGGGGTAGGTAATATAGAAGGCGGCGGTGTATGAGCTCACATTAGGGGGTAATATAGATAAAATAGGTAGCGGCGGTGTAGGGGGCTCACATTAGGGGGTAATATAGATAATGTAGGTGGCGGCGGGGTCCAGGAGCGGCGGTTTAGGGGTTAATAACTTTATTATTATTAGGAGAGTGAGGGGGGATAGCGGATAGAGGGGTATACGTGTCGGGCTATGTTTAGGAGGTGTGTTAGACAGTACGGGTGATTTAATAACTTAGTCAGGTTTTTTATGCGGTGGCAGTTTCTAAAGTGCCGTAAGTCACTGGCGACTCCAGAATTTTGTACTTACGCAGATTTCTGGACATCGCTGGTTTGTGAGACTTACGGCACTTTAGCATCTGACGGCGCCGTATATGGGATAGCTCGAGTTGCGAGCTGAAACTACAGGCGGCGCAGGTTTCCATGCTTGCGCCGAAACCTGCGCCGTATATCGGATCGCGCCCCCAATACTTATTGGCTGACACAGGAATCTATCAACCAACAAGAATACTGATGAGTCATTTGAAGTCAATTTGAAGTCTTACTCATCTTTAAAGTTTTTATCATATGAATGAGTCAAGTTTTTTTTGTCATATTTGCATTCGTCATTTGATTTTTATTAAAGAGACCGATTGTTGATTGTACTCAGACAAATGCATTGAATAACAAAAAATAGTTATTTTTTTCACATTTGTTCAAATCTGAATACTTATTTATAATATATATTTATATACATGCACACAATTGTGTTCTGCACTGCAGCAAATAGAAAATACATTTTAAAACCTCTTATTTAAAAACTTTCAGTTTCTTAGCATTATTTGCAGTGTTTTGCAGTCCACAGACAGATCCTTTGAAAGTCTCTTGAGTGCTGATTATCTTATCTCCTTGGCTGTAACAAATAAAGGATAGATAGAATTGAACCACTGCACTTATAAAGCCATCATCCAATGTTGCAGGTTCTATTTTCTGGATCTTACAGAATACACTCCAGTTTTTCAATGGGCAATGGACAATCAACATTTTCAGGTGGTGGACTGCAGGAAATAGCGGCAAAAGAAATACTGTTATCCCTCATTTGTGTTCTATATAGCTTTACAATAATAACAGTTACAGCACTGGCAGCATACACTAAAAAGTGAGATATAAGAAAATGACATATTGCACTTGATGTAAACTTTCTTAGGGCCCAATGGTCAAAAACTCGTTGCTGTAAAGAGAAATCGCACAAAATCTTTGGAATTTTTTTAAGACCTTACTTTGTACTATAGGATTCTCTCCTTTACATACAGAACCCTGTATAATGAGATAAACATCTCTTAAAGGGACATAATACTCATATGCTGCATCACTTTCAAGTGTTTAAACATTTGGGTATTATGGCCCTATAAGGTAAAATATGTGTTTCTATCATTCTTTAAGTGACCTTACCGCACTGACGAGACTTCTTAGATTTCCTCGCCTGAGCGGAGGGATTTAAATCATTGTGCCTATAGAGGATAAATTATCATCAATACATAATTGTATTAAACTGTGTGAGATAGTATTAAAACATTTTTTACACAGGAATTAGAGACACTTTTTCACATTGCAACATTTAAGGCTAGATTACAAGTGGCACGCTAACGTTAGCGCACAGGATATTGAAATATCGCACTTAGCACTCATATTACAAGTGAAAGTTGAAAGCAAATGTGAACACACAAGAGCAATCAAGTTCAAAGGTATATGGTATATGACAAGGTGTTTGACTGGGAAGGGCTATAATATATATATACACACATATACATGTCTAAAAATGTGTATGCATGTATCAGAGATGTGCAGTGAGGTCAGAGGCTGGTGAGGCACTAGATATGATACGACGGAGAAACACATGTACAGAGGGCCACAAGTACCCCCAACAGGACAGGTTTAAATGATAGCTGAACCAGTGCACAGGTGACATAATCAGGTGATGGGTGAGAGCAAGTTAGTAACCTCTGAGTTACTGATCAGCTGATTACTTCACCTGTGCACTGATTCAGCTATAATTAAAACCTGGCCTGTTTGGGGTACTTGAGGACCATTGTTGAGAAACACTGCACTAATGCACCAGCTCATTGGAAATGTATTGATTACCTGGAGAATAAAGCACACATACTCTGCTCACTGACACCCGCACACACTCTGCTCACATACACACTCACACAATTATGTGGCACAGTGCCAGTTACTAAGCAATTAGAATGATACACAATCTCTTTTCTACTCACTACTGTATTGTAAAAATATAAATAATTTACCATACAAATTTTACACAAAGGACAAGTTATCAATACTGCCAACACAGATGCTGCTGCAATATGGTGTTCAAGAAACGCACGTGCACATCCCACTTAGGTATGCTCTTCAACAAAGGACACCAAAGGTTAGCAAAAGAATGAAGTACAGAATAATAAAAATAAAATAGAAAAAACGAGGATTGAGTCCTTGTTGAGGTGCGCAGGTATGAGATGCAAAGCACATAAACCAAAACCAGTCTCGGGGGAGGCAAGGTAATACCACACCGCAGGCCACCCGATCTAACGGCAGCACTCCCAAAAATAGGATAATGGCAGATATCTGTAGGAGCAGAGAACAGAGAGAGGCGCCTTATGGGACAGTATCGTGGTGTCGCTAATATGCAGATAGAGGCAGACAGCACACACAGATGGAAGAGTACTCACAAGTGAGGCGGCATAAACGTATGCCAAACTAGACAGGACGGAACCTTAGTCGCCCGCCAGACGGTCCAATAGGAGAAAGACTCTCACGTTCCAGTGGTCCAATCCGCTACGGCGGACAAAGGCAGACGTCAGGTGCCCACAGCGTCTGTGGGAGGATCAATGGCTCAGAGTCCTTAGTGCAAGTGGCAGAATATCGCTCCACACATAGGATCAGATGGTAGACAGCTGTTTTTTGTATTTTAAACAGTTTTAATTTTACTTTTATTAATAAAAATATCTTTTACGATAACCCCGCTCTCATCGTCTACCATCTGATCCTATGTGTGGAGCGATATTCTGCCACTTGCACTAAGGACTCTGAGCCATTGATCCTCCCACAGACGCTGTGGGCACCTGACGTCTGCCTTTGTCCGCCGTAGCGGATTGGACCACTGGAACGTGAGAGTCTTTCTCCTATTGGACCATCTGGCGGGCGACTAAGGTTCCGTCCTGTCTAGTTTGGCATACGTTTATGCCGCCTCACTTGTGAGTACTCTTCCATCTGTGTGTGCTGTCTGCCTCTATCTGCATATTAAAAATAAAATAGAAAGTTTATTATTTTTTTTGTGTGTGCAATTTCTATCTGAATGATGGAAATGTAATTATAACTTTCATGTTCCTTTCAAAAACTAATTTGATTTGCTGACATGGGGCCAGTAACAGTTGATACTAATTCTCAAAATATAAATAACTAGAAAAGTCTATTAAAATAGCATGCTCTACCCCAATCATGAAAGTTTAATTTTAAATGTCTCCCTTTGACTATGTGTTTAACCAGTTACTTTACAGTGCCATTATTTTTAAAAACATTTAACTGCAATAATTACATATATTTTTTAAATTACTCATTATCTCCTTTTTATTAATATAAACTTATATAAAAGCAGCACATATTAAAAACACAATGCAACAGCTTTCAATTGATTTGTGAGTTACAAGTTAACAGCAGTCTTTAAATAAATGGAGACACAGAGAAAAATAAAAATAGATACTGCATCCTCTGACTGAACAGACATAACATATATGGAGTTTGCACCTAAAAATGGAGGCTTACCAATATTCAATGTCAAAAACGTTAATTTAAATAATGTGGACACTGCACACATAACTTCAAACTCTGGGTTTTAAATTATGGATTTAAATTTGAATTGACCATTTGACTTCCTGTCAGTATTGGGTTATGCTCACTTACTGACCCCCTGTTAATGAGCTGCATCTGAACACAATTTGTGAATCACAAGAGATGTAGAATACTACTTTACTCTTCTGCTTGGTGTCATCTGTTCTTAGGTTACCTCAGCTTCCAGTTGTGTCACATGACCCTGCTCACTGCATCCTCCTTCTGATTAATCTATATATCCTTCACTTGCTAGGAGGCATCAAGAGGGGTGCCTCCTATTGATCCCAATTTTTGCTGCTAATATATTGACAGAACACAGGTGGCGCTGCAGCACAGCTTTTCCTTTGACCCATGTACTGCAATGGAGAGAAGCGTTCCTGTACCTGCCTCTCCATAGCATTACATGGGGGGAAATATATATTTTTTGGGACTTTTTCCCCTGCCTCTTATGAGTGCACGTCGCTGGCATGTGTGTATATATATATATATATATATATATATATATATATATATATATATATATATATATATATACACAATATACACTGTATATATATATATATATGTGTAGATAATTGTGTTTTTATGTATTTATATGTGTATATTTACATGGATACACATATATATATATATATATATATATATATATATATATACACACACACACACTTTGCAGCCATTTCCACTCAAATACCTGAAAGCATGAAATATAATTTTTATTCAGTATTAATATTTAACAATGTATTTTACATTCCAATGTACTTCACATAGGGGAAAAATACAAAACAACAATTTTATATATATATATATATATATATATATATATATATATATATATATATATATATAAATAACAAGAACATTTTCTTCTATGTGAAGAACATTGGAATGTAAAATATTAATAACTCATGTCGGCTATAGCGCACTTGGTTAAACGTGTGTCGGGTTAGCGCACAAGCGATAGGTGTTAGTTTTTTAACTTTGCGGCTCCATTGAAGTCGGTATTAGCACTCAAACAAATGTGCTCCTCTTCTAATTAAGCCCTTAGTGATATATTGTTTCTATTTTACTTTATGTATAGCGTGCACACATATAGACAATAATTGAAGTGTTTTTTCATTCATAACGTATTTCTGAGACTTAAATATAATAATATCATATTTAATTACAATTTTGAAAAGGACCTGTGTTCTATCAGATTCTGTATGACGTAATTGCTCTCCACATATGTTAATTAGGAATGTGTGGAATGCGATTATGTCAATCAGCAACATGCGCACTCAGAGGGAGCACATTCTGACAAGGAAGTTGTGTCAGATCTTGCTGCCGAGCTACGAGATGTGCACATGCGCTGTTGAAATGTAATACTGTCAAACAAATTAAAAGTACAATATATATATATATTCTCAGACAGAATACCATATTTTCACACCTATACCGCACCAGACCTCGCCAAGATTTGGCGCTCCTTTCTAAACCACGTTTTGATATATATATATATATATATACATACAGGACACAGTTCAATGACTTGTCATGGTGATGAAAAATACGACAATGAAAGCACATTGTCGCATTTTTCATTACCTTGAGAAGTGACTGAACTTTGTCCTGTATATATATATATATATATATATATATATATATATATATATAGTATAACAATTAGCCTGTATATGTATATATATATCTGCTCCCTCTGAGGGCACATGTTGCTGATTGACATAATCGAATTACACATATTCCTAATTAACATATGCGGAGTGCAATTACGTCATACAGAGTATGCGCACTCAGCGGGAGCAGATTCTGACAAAGTAGCAGAATCTGATAGAACACCTGCAACATGCCTTACAATTTACTTACTTTTATTTAACCCCTTAATGACAACTGACGTACCAGGTACGTCATGCATTAACAAGCAGTTAATGACAATGGACGTACCTGGTACGTCAGTTGTCTAACAGAGTGCTGGAAGCGATCGCAATCGCTTCCAGCAGCTCTCAGGGTATTGCAGTGATGCCTCCATATGGAGGCATCCTGCAATACCTTTTTAGAAGACTCCGATGCAGAGAGAGCCACTCTGTGGCCCTCTCTGCACCGGTAGCGATGGTGCCGGTTCGTTGGTGGGTGGGAGCGTAACAGGGAGGCGGGTGGGCGGCCCATCGCTACCCGGCATCCGGTTCCTAGAAGTGCAATGTGCACGCCGGGTGCCCATTGCACTTAAGATGGCGGGGACATTTGTGGGGTGGGGGAGGGAAGAGAGCTGTTTGGGAGGGACCAGGGGGTGGGATGTGTCAGGTGGGAGACTTATCTCTACCCTAAAGCTAAAATTAACCCTGCAAGCTCCCTACAACCTACCTAATTAACCCCTTCACTGCTGGGCATAATTTACGTGTGGTGCGCAGCAGCATTTAGCGGCCTTCTAATTACCAAAAAGCAATGCCAAAGCCATATAAGTCTGCTATTTCTGAACAAAGGGGATCCCAAAGAAGCTTTTACAACAATTTGTGCCATAATAGCACAAGCTGTTTGTAAATAATTTCAGTGAGAAACCTAAAATTGTGAAAAATGTAAAGTTTTTTTTTTATTTGCTCGCATTTGGCGGTGAAATGGTGGCATAAAATATACCAAAATGTGCCTAGATCAATACTTTGGGTTGTCTTCTAACAAAAAATATATACATGTCAAGGGATATTCAGGTATTCCTGACAGATATCAGGGTTCCAATGTAACTAGCGCTAATTTTGAAAAAAAGTGGTTTGGAAATAGCGACGTGCTACTTGTATTTATTGCCCTATAACTTGCAAAAAAAGCTAAGAACATGTAAACATTGGGTATTTCTAAACTCAGGACAAAATTTAGAAACTATTTAGCATGGGTGTTTTTTGGTGATTGTAGATGTGTAACAGATTTTGGGGGTCAAAGTTAGAAAAAGTGTGTTTTTTTTCCATTTTTTCCTCATATTTTATTATTTTTTTTGTAGTAAATTATAAGACATGATGAAAATAATGGTATCTTTAGAAAGTCCATTTAATGGCGAGAAAAACGGTATATAATATGTGTGGGTACAGTAAATGAGTAAGAGGAAAATTACAGCTAAACACAAACACAGCAGAAATGTAAAAATAGCCATTGTCATTAAGGGTAAGAAAATTGAAAAATGGTCCGGTCATTAAGGGGTTAAGTAGGTTCATTTTCAGTGATTTTTTTTTAGTAGTTTGGCATAGATCTCTAGTACAGTAAATAGCAACGGTTGTTGTTTTATTTTTAATATGCATAATTATTTTATAAGGAAAACATATTGATTTTAATGTTCTTTAAGAGTACAGCAAGGCATATTGTACAAAAATATTTCAGTTCCTGGAGAAAACCTTGTACAAATATGAAAGCAGCAATGAAAGCAAATCTATGGTCCTATCCCACATACTAAATAAAGAACATATTTCTCTTGATGAACGTCTAGCCTTTTTACATTTCTTTGGACTGCTTCCAAAACAGACTACAAAACACTTTAAGGGAGAATATAATGTATTTAGTTTTTCTCTAAAAAAGTGTTAGATATTTTAAATTTGCTTTATTCTTATCATATTTAAATTTAAGCATGCTGACAGTATGTTAAAAAAAGTTGCATGTGAATTATATGCATTATAATATTGTCAACTTCAGAGTTACAGCAGCTTTAGAAGAGAGAAGACTCAGTTACAGAAATGTTCAGTCAACTCCTCTGTAATTATCCTCCGCCAGTGTTTTAGTCTGGGAGCGACCTTTTACCTACTTCTTTGATTTCCAGTTCTGTGTATGTGGGAGTGGCAGACTGGAAGATGTGAAGCAAATGAACTCTATTCAAGGCAAACAAAATTAAGGGGTAATTGTTAACAAGATTATTGTTACATGATGCCGATGCAGTCTGAGACTATTTCTAAAAATGATATAATAATATAGTATATGAGCTAACTTACTTTATCAGAAAAATATATATTTTTTTAAATAATTTTTTATGTAGGTTATACTAATATAATCTTTTTTCTAATCAGTGCAGTTTTTAATGTAATTATATAATAACTAGAAGAGAAGTAAAACAAAGAAATAACAGCAACAAATTCAGAAGCCAATGAAAAAGCATATTGGGTGGTCAGAGAATAAAATGACCTATCATAGAAGTCTATGGGCTAGATTACAAGTGGAGCGCTATTCAGTGCTTTCGCTAGAGTGCTAATTGTGCTTGAAGTAAACTTTTTTTGAGTGTGTCAGGTTGCGCTGGTACATCACTCTAATGCTAAGCCGACTAGCGCAAAAAAGACGAACTTACAATATCGTGAGCTCAATAAGCTATTCTCCCATAGAAGTCGATGGAGCAAAATAAGTGGGGGGGAAAATCTGACATCTTAGACGCATGCAAACCCAATTGCATATTTTTAAGAGCGCTAAACCAACATGAAAATATTTATATTTCACATAGCAGAATATGTTCTATTTATTCAAAAATACATGTTTCTACATATGGTATTTTGGTACAATATAAATACCTATACCTATATATATATATATATATATATATATATATATATATATAATCCGCAATAATGGTAGCACTCACTGGGTCTTAAATACATAAATCTTTATTCTCTGTAACGTTTCAGGGTTACCCCCATCCTCAGACAGCTTGATGTTAACAAACATTGCATTACTTACTTTTAAACCCTCCGCCATGTCGGGACTCCTTCCTTGCCATGGCCGGTGGCATCCCGGAAGTGACGTCACATCTCTATTGCACTCAGTGTTCCACCAGCGTGCTATGGTTGTCAATGGTTACCAGGACGCCACACAGCTCCGGCTGTCAGCAAGCTGTCACCGTGTGCTTAATAAAAACAATACATATTATTCAAGTTACATGCTATTTACAGTGCCATTAGGTGAACGGTATTGGGGCTTATAGGATATTAACACCATGATGCTTTCCAGGGCTATGTAGTTATAACATCTACTCATTTGCTCTGCCAGGTATTGATCTGATCTTTACTGAGAGGGTTCAAATATATAGGTATTTCCTATGGTGTCCATATATAAGCTCTTATTTAGTGGGAATGTAAATTGGTCCAGGTTTTGCCTAATGCTTAGGGATGGGCCAAGTAATAGGACATCTACTCAGCCTGTTGGATGGCAGTTATTTCTGGATATAGGAAGGGGTTTCCTATGGGTCATTGATAAGTATCCAGGTGGTCTCCATACAATTAACTATTATAAGTCCCTTTCTTAGGAAATGCCGATTTTGGTTCATATGTAGCAATGCCAGTCCAGGCTTGTGTTCAGCCCCCTCGGGGTCAAGGTACCCAAGACGTATATCCATCTTGATTCTGTCTGAAGGAGCATTTTTGCTCTATCTCCTCCCCTATGTGGGACTGGTACATGATCTATGATGGTATAACGTAGGTCACTGACCTTGTGGCCCACCTCGATGAAATGTCTGGCCACTGGCTGTTCTGGTTCCTGTTTGTCCAGTGCTGCTCTTATGGCCGCTCTATGATTGGCCATTCTAATTCTGAGGGTTTCAATCGTTTTCCCTATATAGAATTTGCTACACAGACAGTGTAGCATATAGACAATGTGGGTGGTTGTGCAAATAACTCTGTGTTTCAGAAAGTAGTTCTTATTTTTATATGGATGGTTAAAGTACTTTCTTGTGGTTAGTGCACTGCACGTCATACAGCCCAGGCACCTGTAGCAGCCCTTGTTCTGTTGGAGCCATGTGCCTGTATTATAGCAGGGGTGTGGATCCATTTAATGAGATGGTCCCAGAGAGATTTTGCTTTCCTGTAGCCAATCCTGGTCGTTGATATTTAAACGGTAAGGTACTGTCTGTTTCCTCTATAGGCCAAAATTTCCTAATTGTGTTAGCTACTTGCTCATCTCCTGGTGTATAGGTGAGTGTCATCGTCAGGGTATCATAATTTTTCATTGTTGGCTTGCTAATAGTAAGTAGTGCCTGTTGGCTGTCCTCACGTACTTTATCATGACTTTCATCCAGTGATCTTTTGGTGTAACCCCTGATGTGGAACTGTTGTTCCAATTCCTCTAGCTGTAGTTCTCTATTGTTGGTCTCTGTGTTGTTTCTTATTACTCTTTTCATCTGTGACATAGGTAATGCCTTTTTCAGTGCTGGTGGGTGACAACTTCTAGCATGGAGGAGAGAGTTTTTGCCTGTACTCTTGCAGTAAAGTGTAGTCATCAATTTCCCATTCTCCTTGTATATCCTTAAGTCCAGGAAATCAATCTGTGTCATGCTTTTATTCCATTTTAAACTTTTGATTATTGTTATCCATGTTCAATCCTTGGAACCATGTTTGCAGGTCTTCTTCTGTACCACTCCAGAGTATGAATAGGTCATCTATATATCTTTGGTATATCCTGACCCTGTTGTCCATGAATTCCTTAGTGTCTTGTGTTTCGAAGTCTGACATGTAGAGATTCGCATAGGCAGGGGCCACATTCGACCCCATGGCCATCCCTGCTATTTGCAGGTAATATCTCTGTTCGTATTGAAAGAAGCTGAATTCCAGGCACATTCATAGAAGTTCTAATATGACATCCTCCTTTGGTCCTTTATAAGGGTATTTTCTAAGTTGTCTACAAACTGCATTCATTCCTTCCCCATGTGGGATTACTGCATATAGGCTGGTGACATCCAGTGTCACCAGCCATATCTCCTCAGGTACTTCCATGTTATTCAACAGTTTGATCATTGTACTTGAATCTAATGTAAATGTCTCCATATTGTGGACCAAAGGTTTGAGTAGAGTGTCCAAATAGATGGCAATTGGTTGCAGTATAGACCCTATAACTGATACTATGGGCCTTCCCGGTGGGAAATCCAAATGTTTGTGAATTTTTGGTACTGTGTAGAGCACTGGTATTTTTGGATGGTCAGTTGATAAATACTTCCATAGTTTCTCAGTTACATAGTTTTCATCTTTTGCCAGTTTCAGTGCTGTATCAATCTCCTTCTTAAAGGTTGGAGTGGGATTACCACTGAGTAGTCTGTAGGTCTTATTATCATTTAGTTGTTGTAGTATTTCTCCATGATAATCCTTGTAGTCCATAATCATCAGTGCGCCCCCCTTATCTGCCTCTTGGATTATGATGTTTTTTTCCTCCTTTAATTTCTGTAAGGCCATCCATTCTTCCTTAGTGAAGTTAGGTCTTATATGTGATGTGGGGCTGCCAATTAGATCCTTTGTGATCATCCTGGTGAAGATCTTAATACTTGGATTAGTACTGTTTGGGTCAAAAGTGCTTCTATTCTTGAGCTTGTTGTATTCACCCTGTTGGTATCCAAAGTGTTCCCTTAGTCTTAGTACCCTTCCAAATTTTTGGACATCTATATATCTTTGAAATTCATCCCATCTAGGTGTTGGTATAAATGATAGGCCGTTATTCAAAACCCTTCTCTCTACGGGAGTAAGTTGATGCTGGCTATGGTTGACCACTAGTTCCTCGTATACCTTCCCCTCCGGGATGGACGTAGGTGTCTTCTTATATCACCCCTCCATAGCTGTGCTCTCTTCCTACCCTGTTTTTTAGGCCAATATGCATTCCCACTAAATAAGAGCTTATATATGGACACCATAGAAAATACCTATATATTTGACCCCTCTCAGTAAAGATCAGACCAATACCTGGCAGAGCAAATGAGTAGATGTTATAACTACATAGCCCTGGAAAGCAGCATAGTGTTAATATCCTATAAGCCCCAATAACGTTCACCTAATGGCACTGTAAATAGCATGTAACTTGAATAATATGTATTGTTTTTATTAAGCATACAGTGACAGCTTCCTGACAGCCGGAGCTGTGTGGCATCCTGGTAACCATTGACAACCATAGCACGCTGGCGGAACACTAAGTACCATAGAGACGTGATGTCACTTCCGGGACGCCACCGACCACGGCAAGGAAGGAGTCCCGACATGGTGGAGGGTTTAAAAGTAAGTAATGAACTGTTTGTTAACATTAAGCTGTTTGAGGACAGGGGTAACCCTGAAATGTTAAAGGGAATAAAGATTTATGTATTTACGACCCAGTGAGTGCTACCATTATTGCAGATTATATAGAAATTGTATTATATGCACCCTGGGCAAGAGATCACAATGGCTGCCTTGCTTGCAGCGTGGCGGCTTGGAGTGCTTCATCCCAATTGCATCTGGATATATATATATATATATATATATATATATATACACAGTATATACATGATTATATATATGTATAGATATATACATATATATATATATATATATATATATATATATATATATATATATATATATATATATATATATATAGGAACATCTATCTATAAATATAAATTTGTGCAGAACATTAGAATGTGGAATATTTACAGTAAATACACAGCATAACACTACTTTATTGAGAATGAATATTGCACAAATATGATTTTTCATGTTTTCATCTGCTTGAATACATATATATATACATATGTATTTATTTGTTTACATGTGTATATATGTCTGTAAATACATATATGCAAATATAAATACATAAATAAATATGTACACACATATATATATATATATATATATATATATATATATATATATACAGTATATATCTATACATACATATCCATATTTTTTTTATATATATATATATATATATATATATACATACAGTGGGGCAAAAAAGTATTTAGTCAGCCACCGATTGTGCAAGTTCTTCCACTTAAGAAGATGAGAGAGGCCTGTAATTTTCATCATAGGTATACCTAAACTATGAGAGACAAAATGTGGAAACATTGTCTGATTTGGAAATAATTTATTTGCAAATTATGGTGGAAAATAAGTATTTGGTAAATATCAAAAGTTCATCTCAATACTTTGTTATATATCCTTTGTTGGCAATGACAGAGGTCAAACGTTTTCTGTAAGTCTTCACAAGGTTGTCATACACTGTTGCTGGTATGTTGGCCCATTCCTGCATGCAGATCTCCTGTAAAGCAGTGATGTTTTGGGGCTGATGCTGGGCAACACGGACTTTCAACTCCCTCCAAAGGTTTTCTATGGGGTTGAGATCTGGAGACTGGCTAGGCCACTCCAGGACCTTGAAATGCTTCTTACGAAGCCACTCCTTCATTGCCCGGGCGGTGTGTTTGGGATCATTGTCATGCTGAAAGACCCAGCTACGTTTCATCTTCAATACCCTTGCTTATGGAAGGAGGTTTGCACTCAAAATCTCACGATACATGGCCCCAATCATTCTTTCATGTACACAGATCAGTCGTCCTGTTCCATTTGCAGAGAAACAGCCCCAAAGCATGATGTTGCCACCCCCATGCTTCACAGTAGGTATGGTGTTCTTTGGTTGCAACTCAGCATTCTCTCTCCTCCAAACATGACGATTTGTGTTTCTACCAAACAGTTCTACTTTGGTTTCATCTGACCATATGACGTTCTCCCAATCCGCTTCTGGATCATCCAAATGCTCTATAGCATACTTCAGACGGGCCCAGACATGTACTGGCTTAAGCAGGGGGACACGTCTGGCACTGCAGGATCTGAGTCCCTGGCGGTGTAGTGTGTTACTGTTGGTAGCCTTTGTTACGTTGGTCCCAGCTCTCTGCAGGTCATTCACTAGGTCCCCCCGTGTGGTTCTGGGATGTTTGCTCACTGATCTTGTGATCATTTTGACGGGGTGAGATCTTGCGTGGAGCCCCAGATCGAGGAAGATTATCAGTGGTCTTGTATGTCTTCCATTTTCTAATTATTGCTACCACAGTTGATTTCTTCACACCAATCTGCTTGCCTATTGCAGATTCAGTCTCCCCAGCCTGGTGCAGAATTACAATTTTGTTTCTGGTGTCCTTCGACAGCTCTTTGGTCTTCACCATAGTGGAGTGTGGAGTGTGACTGTTTGAGGTTGTGGACAGGTGTCTTTTATACTGATAACAAGTTCAAACAGGTGCCATTAATACAGGTAATGAGTGGAGGACAGAGGAGCCTCTTAAAGAAGAAGATACAGGTCTGTGAGAGCCAGAAATCTTGCTTGTTTGTAGGTGACCAAATACTTATTTTCCACCATAATATGCAAATAAATTCTTTCCAAATCAGATGTGATTGTCTGGATTTGTTTCCACATTTTGTCTCTCATAGTTGAGGTATACCTATGATGAAAATTACAGGCCTCTCTCATCTTTTTAAGTGGGAGAACTTGCAAAATTGGTGGCTGACTAAATACTTTTTTGCCCCACTGTATATATATTAAGAGGCATATTTAACAAATGTCTTGTGGACCTGATCCGACAGTGCGGATCAGGTCCGTAAGACATCGCTGAATGCGGAGAGCAATATGCTCATAAGACCTGCGGGTGCAACGCTGCCCCCTGCAGACTCGCGGCCAACGGGCCGCCAGCAAGGAGGTGTCAATCAACCCGATCGTACTCGGGTTGAAATCCGGCAATTCCTGTCCGCCTGCTCAGAGCAGGCAGACAGGGTAATGGAGCAACAGTCTTTGTGAACGCTGCTCCATAACTTGTGTTTCTGGCAAGTCTGAAGACTCACCAGAAACACGGACTGATTTCAAATGCTCTGTGTAGAGTTAACCTTTTTTCCAAGTGTTATTCTCAAAGTCCTTAAATCAAAGAACAAAGGTTACAATCATTTTCCTGGAAATGCCACTGTGCATATTCAAATGAGTCTCCTATCCATATGAAATGATCCTGCAGGTATGCAAAAATGGGGGTGGAAAACAGTGCAAACTCCAAATCAAGGTGGTACCAAAAAGCAATTTATTGCACACATAAAAGTTACTAGAGGTAAGTTGTCACATTCAATATAAAAACATCCAATAAAGGATAAGCGTCCAAATGGCTCCTCCAATTTATCGCAGCTGAAGTTAATCTGCACAAGCCTGTATTCAGCAAACAGTGTGTGTCAAACAACCGGCTGATATGGAAGCCTGGACATGCCAAAAACTCAACGCGTTTCGCCCAATAATGTTTGGGCTTTCTCAAGAGCTGGATACACAGGTGTGTACACGGTGACCTTTATACCTATGCGCTGCCTCTAATAATCTGATTTGGTATTTCTGAGAGAGAGAAACATTCCTCAGGTGCGCTGCATAAACAATTACGTTTTGCGTAGGAATGCCACCGCCTTTTTTTAATCATACTTTGGGTAAGATTTGTAATAAGCAATATTGAGACAGTGCTAACTTGTGTGCATATTACAAATTGAAAGTAAGTTTTGGGTTAGCGTGACCGAAGACCTAATGAGTGTTAAGTGTAAGGAGTAAACAAAAAGTGCACCAAATACAACATGAATACATTGAAATAAAGTGTTACACTCAAATATACTTAAAATTATTCATATAAATATTTAAAAATATATATTTTATGTCAGGGTATCTGTGAGTAACATTAAATAAACTACAGACGTATCATAGAATCTAATATTTCATTTTGAAGTGAATTGGTCTCATAGCAGACCAGCCCCAAACCCCCTTTTTCCTGATTACAATAAATCCAAATGAGAACAAAGGAATAAACATTTGGTTAAATTAGAAAAAGGCAATCTATTTCAACAAGATGCTCACTATATGGCTCTGTTTAAAGTTGATGGGTAATAAACTTATCAGACCCCTGTAAAGAACAGTCACTAGGTCTGGGAAAAATCTCTTTAAGGTTTAAGCATATTTAAAAATTAATCACCCCTGCTGTGTTTGAATACACGAAGCTCAGACATACGTCTCAAATGGGAAAATAGCAAGAGCTGATTACCCCTGTGGTGTTAGATAAACAGCTGTACTGAGCAAAGCAGAAACATGTCTTGCATTGTAACTTGCAAAGTCCAGAATATGGGAAAACAGCACCACTGTGAGATACAGTGCACAAGTGATGGGGATTAACTGTAAAAACCCTCAGTGTCAATGATAAATACAAATAGTCACCAGCACTGGTATGATACTTATAAAACTTTTATTGGAGATACATAAAAAATAGAGACGTTTTGGGGATTAACCCCTTAGTCATGCATGACTAAGGGGTTAATCCCTAAAACATTGCTATTTTTTATGTATCTCCAATAAAAGTTTTATAAGTATCATACCAGTGCTGGTGACTATTTGCATTTATTGTAACTCTCAAATTCATTTTAAGGTTAGGTTTAATTTTCAATAAGGTATACCTCAGTCTTGTATAAAAATTTATATGCACATGGATCTGAGAAATGCATTTCAGATTTGTAATAAATTAAATGAATAACTACATTAGTATATATAAATGCTTAAGTTATTTAAAAATGAATACATTTTGTCTTTGTTTTCCAGAAATCTAGTGAACATTACAGGAAGAACTGATGTGAAGAAGAGATTTCTAGATAAGATGCGACTAGGAAATTAAATATATGCCAGTATATCAAATAAGCTGATATACAAAATTAGTCAGATATACATATATATTTCATTGATTGATACTACTAGTCCCTCATAAAAATTCAACTTTTAAGACATCTTCTAGAATATGATAAATAAAATACTGTTGATTCATATTAAAATAATCAGGATAAATGGTGTGACATAGTCCAATACACATGGAGCATGTGACTTGTTAATACTGGAAAATATA
Source organism: Bombina bombina (assembly GCF_027579735.1). Lineage (NCBI taxonomy): Eukaryota > Metazoa > Chordata > Amphibia > Anura > Bombinatoridae > Bombina > Bombina bombina. The sequence goes on along the minus strand of NC_069502.1, from coordinate 384,293,121 downwards.
GTATATTGAATAAAATATATATGAACTGTATTTACTGTTAGCAGTTTAAAAATAAAACTGGTTGTCTTTGTCTGCTGCCCCCGATGGCCTAAATCCAGTTCTACAGCCAAAAGGCATTTAGCTGTTTAAAATGAAATTTCACAGTGGCCAATCAGGGAGGCGTCTCCCAAATAACCAATCAGGGACAAGCTTCCGAAGAGCCTATCATCCTAATTTCTCTGATGATTAGAATAAAAAGGTGTGGGGTTATATTGCATGATATAACCTCAGGCAAGAGGAAAAAAAGGGACTCTGTGCTCAATTTTGACTGACAAACTGTTGCCTTGGGATCCGGTCTATATAAAGCAATATGGGCCTATTTTTTATCCATCTTGCAAAAATTACCTCTTTTAATTTATGAGGTGAAATTGGATTTATCAGAGGAATCCTGGAAGCTAAAACATTAATTTCTTTGGGCACTGTGAAAGTTAGGGTCCATATTTTAGGTTGGATGAAGACTTCTGCCCATCTGGGGGACCACTTCTGCCCAGTTGGGTGAAGATGCCTCCCGGTAAGGTGATCTTCAAGGGGTTAGTGTTAGGTTTTTTTAAGGTGGTATTGGGTGGGTTTTAGAGTAGGGTTGGTTGTGTGGGTGGTGGGTTTTAATGTTGGGGGGGATTGTAATTTTTTTTCAGGTAAAAGAGCTGATTACTTTGGGGCAATGTCCAGCAAAAGGCCCTTTTAAGGGCTATTTGTAATTTAGTGTAGGGTAGGGCTTTTTTATTTGGGGAGGGCTTTTTTTATTTTGTTAGGGGGATTAGATTAGGTGTAATTAGTTTAAAAATCTTGTAATTTCTTTATTATTTTCTGTAATTTAGTGTTTGTTTTTTGTACTTAAGATAATTTTATTTAATTGTAATTAATTGTATTTAATTTAGGTAATTAATTTAATTGTAGTGTAGTGTTAGGTGTAATTGTAACTTAGGTTAGGTTTTATTTTACAGGTAAATGTGTCTTTATTTTAACTAGGTAGTTATTAAATAGTTAATAACTATTTAATAAGTATTGTACCTAGTTAAAATAAATACAAAGTTGCCTGTAAAATAAAAATAAACCATAAGATAGATACAATGTAACTATTAGTTATATTGTAGCTATCTTATGGTTTATTTTATAGGTAAGTATTTAGTTTTAAATAGGAATTATTTAGTTATTTGCAGTAATTTTATTTTGATTTATTTAAATTATATTTAAGTTAGGTAGGGTTAGGGTTAGACTTAGGTTTAGGGGTTAATAACTTTATTATAGTGGTGGCGACGTTAGGGGCAGCAGAATAGGGGTTAATAAATGTAGTTAGGTTGCGGCGACATTGGGGGTGGCAGATTAGGGGTTAATAAATATAATGTAGGTGTAGGCGATGTTGGGGGCAGCAGATTAGGTTCATAATTATAATGTAGGTGGCAGCGGTGTCCGGAGCGGAAGATTAGGGGTTAATAATATAATGTAGGTGTCTGCGATGTCGGGGGCGACAGATTAGGGGTTAATAAGTTTAAATTAGGGGTGTTTAGACTCGGGGCTCATGTTAGGATATTAGGTGTAAACATAACTTTTATTTCCCCATAGGAATCAATGGGGCTGCGTTAGGAGCTTTACGCTGCTTTTTTGCAGGTGTTAGACTTTTTTTCAGCCGGCTCTCCCCATTGATCTCTATGAGGAAATCATGCACGAGCACGTTTTAACAGCTCACCGCTAACGTAAGCAGCGCTGGTATTGAGGTGAGATGTGGAGCAAAATTTTGCTCTTCGCTCACTTTTTTTGCGGTTAACTCCTGGTTTGTAAAAAAACGTAATACCAGCGCTGTCTGTAAGTGAGCGGTGAGCATAAATAGCTTGTTAGCACTGCACAGACTCTAACGCAAAACTCATAATCTAGGCGCAAGTAACTTAAAGGAATTAAGATCATTCCTGGGTATGACAAATTATTCTCGCAAATCTATTGATAATTATGCAGAATTAGCTAAACCACTGCTACTTCTTCTAAAGAAGGATGTGAAATGGCACTGGAGTGAGACTCAAGAGACAGACATCAAGGAGCTGAAGAGAAAACTCACTCAATCCCTTTGCTTAATGTACCCTGCAGGGGGTAAACCTTTCTTCTTAGATACAGGTTACACAGATATAAGCATGAGTGCTGTTTTATACCAAAAACATGATAATTTAAGCAAAGTCATTGCTTATGCAAGCAAAACTCTATCCCCAGTAGAAGTAAAATTTAGCGATTGTGAAAAAGTACTCTTATCTACTGTATGGGCTCTACAAAATTTCCGCAGCTATATACAGGGCGAGAATATTATTGTAGAAACGGCCCACCAGCCTTTGCTATATCTGCAAAGTGAAAGAATAATAGATGGGAATTGGTCTAATATCTGCATAACAGCTTGGACTTTTTCTTTACAAGGCTGGCCTTTAGAAATTTGCTACAAGCAGAAAAAAAAGAATCCAGTCACACAGGGCCTTGCTGAGCTCCACAACTGTACTGTTAAGGATCATGGGGAAGAATTATCAGAAGATGATTTCCTGGAGGAACAATAGCTTTCCCGTATAAAATATACAATGAGGACCATTGTCAAACATTACCTTGGGTATATGTTGATGGTTGTTATTACCATGCCACAATTGATAATGAGCACAGACTAGTCACTGGCATTGGTATAACTTGGGCAACTGGATTCCCAAATATTTCTGTAGGATTCAACATTTGACCAAGATTCAGTCAAGTTGCAGATCTCACTGCTGTTCTAAAAACCATTGAGATGGATATTGAACACGGTATTCATGAATTTGTGATCATTACTGACTCAAATTACGTGCCTGACAGTTTTGTTGAATACCTGCCAACTTGGAAAAAAATGGCATGCAGAAAACTAACAACAAACCAGTTAAACATGCAAGTTGTTCTTTGAGATTGATAATCTGGTGGATTCCAATTATTTAACCATACACTTGAAAAAGACCTAAGGTCATTGCAGGGTTCTAGGTCCTGATAAGGAAGGCAATTACCTTGTGATTTCATTAGCCAAACAAGGAACCAAAACTGGAGAACTCCTTAATATCTACCACTTAATGGGTGCAATTCAAGTAGAAGCCATTACTAGAAACCAGGCTAAACAACAAAATGAGCCTAACCTGGTACAATGGAGTCAGGATTCTCCTAGTGAGGACCTGATTACTAGTCAAAAAGAAGACCCCATTGTAGGCATATAAACACATAGAAGATCCTGAAAGCAACCCTATCTCAAAAGATGATTGTATTGGCAAGGAAGACCTTAGAATCTTATTAAAGTCTAGATCACAATTCAAGTTACAGGATGGTTTATTAATTAGAACCTCCAAAACTGGCATCCAGCAATGGGTGGTACCCACCAAGTTCAGAGGTCTCATGCTTCAACATGCCCATGATGCTCCCACATCTGGCCATCGTGGTGCCAAATTAACGTATGAAATATTGCATGACTACGCCTTCTGGCCGCATATGTTGAACAATGTTCAAACCTACTGTCAAGGTTGTTAAATCTGTCCACAGTTCCAACCCACTGCGCCCACGCATAGAGCGCCATTGCAGAAAAAGTGGGATGGTAATGCCATGGTCAGATATACAAATTGATTTTATTGGTCCAGTAACAAGGTCATCAAGAGGTAACAAATACATGTTAACAGTGACATGCCTATTCACTAAATGGGTAGAGTGCATCAGTGCACCTAACAATAGTGCTGAAACATGCGCAGCATTGCTCATCAACCACGTGTTTTCCAGATTTGGTTTACCCCAGAGAATCAAATTTGATCGGGGAACCCACTTCACTAGCGAAGTGATGACCAAGATGTGGAAAATACTAGGGGTCAAAAGAAAGCTCCATATTGCATATAGAGCTGCCTCAAGTGGTGGTATAGAGCGTTACAACCAATCCTTTGTGAAAATCCTCAAAAAGTTTGTAAATGAAACGGGTAAAGGCTGGGGTGTAAAATTACCTCTAGTCCTAATGGCATTAAGAGCAACTCCAAGTAGTGCTACTAAGATGTCACCTTTTGAATTGATGACTGGTAGAAGAATGGTTCTACCCGAGCATCTAATGTACCAGACCAGAACTTGATAAACGCTGCCAATACACATCACTATGTGGAGAACCTAAGGAAGCACCTGCAATATGCCTTTGCATTTGCTCAAAGGAACTTAGAGAAGGCTGCAACTGCCACTAAAACCTATTATGATCTCAAAACATCCAAAAAGGAATATGAAATAAATGATAAAGTTTATCTTTATAACTTTGGAAGAGATCAGGTTAAGGAGAAGTAATTTCTTCCATCATGTAAGGGTCCTTTTGTCGTTACTGATAAAATATCTCCAGTCGCCTATAAAATTAGGATCCCTAAAAACAATACTTTTATGGATAAATGGGTCCATATTAATCAGCTGTGAGCATGCCATCCTAGATCCCAACTACAAGTCATAGAGGGAGAATGAAGTGTTATATCCCCAAATGCACTAAAGAAATATTGTAGTTTAAAGATACCTAGCTAATGAGCATAAGGGATCAAAAATAATGGACTCTCTTCATAGAAGGCTTTCTATAATGCATACTGTCAACACACTCAACAAGTACCACTGATTTTAAGCCATTTCAAATAAATGTGTACTACATCTATTTAAAATTGGAAGGGGGGATTATGTCAGGCTATCTGTGAATAACTTTAATAAACTACAGATGTATCATAGAATCTAATATTTCATTTTGAAGTGAATTGGTCTCATAGCAGACCAGCCCCAACCCCCCTTTTTCCTGATTACAATATATCCAAATGAGAACAAAGGAATAAACATTTGGTTCAATTAGAAAAAGGCAATCCATTTTTAACAAGATGTTCACTATATGGCTCTGTTTAAAGTTGATTTCCTGCCCAAGATGGGTAATAAACTTATCAGACCCCTGTAATGAACAGTCGCTAGGTCTGGGAAAAATCTCTTTAAGGTTTAAGCATATTCAAAAATTAATTACCCCTGCTGTGTTTGAATACATGAAGCTCAGACATACATCTCAAATGGGAAAAATAGCAAGAGCTGATTAAATTAAATGAATAACTACATTAGCATATATAAATGCTTAAGTTATTTAAAAATGAATACATTTTTTCTTTGTTTTCCAGAAATCTAGTGAACATTACAGGAAGAACTGATGTGAAGATGAGATTTCTAGATAAGATGTGACAGATGTATCATAGAATCTAATATTTCATTTTGAAGTGAATTGGTCTCATAGCAGACCAGCCCCAACCCCCCTTTTTCCTGATTACAGTATAGCCAAATGAGAACAAAGGAATAAACATTTGGTTCAATTAGAAAAAGGCAATCTATTTCAACAAGATGTTCACTATATGGCTCTGTTTAAAGTTGATTTCCTGCCCAAGATGGGTAATAAACTTATCAGACCCCTGTAATGAACAGTCGCTAGGTCTGGGAAAAATCTCTTTAAGGTTTAAGCATATTCAAAAATTAATTACCCCTGCTGTGTTTGATACACGAAGCTCAGACACACATCTCAAATGGGAAAAATAGCAAAAGCTGATTACCCCTGTGGTGTTAGATACACAGCTGTACTGAGCCAAGAAGAAACATGTCTTGCATTGTAACTCTCAAATTCATTTTAAAGTATAACTTAGGTTTAATTTTCAATAAGGTATACCTCAGTCTTGTATAAAAATGTATATGTACATGGATCTGAGAAATGCATTTCAGATTTGTAATAAATTAAATGAATAACTACATTAGTATATATAAATGCTTAAGTTATTTAAAAATGAATACATCTTTTCTTTGTTTTCCAGAAATCTAGTGAACATTACAGGAAGAACTGATGTGAAGATGAGATTTCTAGATAAGATGCGACTAGGAAATGAAATATATGCCAGTATATCAAATAAGCTGATATACAGAATAAGTCAGATAGACATATATATTTCATTGATTGATACTACTAGTCCCTCTTAAAAAATACAACTTTTAAGACATCTTCTAGAATATGATAAATAAAATACTGAAGTTTCATATTAAAATAATCAGGATAATGGTGTGACATAGTCCAATACACATGGAGCATGTGACTTGTTAATACTGGAAAATATAGTATATTGAATAAAAATATATGAACTGTATTTACTGTTAGCAGTTTAAAAATAAAACTGGTTGTCTTTGTCTGCTTCCCCCGATGGCCTAAATCCAGATTTACATTGCATTTGGTTAAGGAAACTAAATTTACCAGTAGCCAATCAGGGAGGCGTCTCCCAAAATAACCAATCAGGGACAAGCTTCCGAAGGGCCTATGCACCTAATTTCTCTGATGATTAGAATAAAAAGGTGTGGGGTTATATTGTGTGATATAACCTCAGGCAAGAGAAAAAAAAGGGACTCCAGTCTATATAAAGCAATCTGTGCCTAATTGTTATCCACCTTGCAAAAATTACCTCTTTTAGATTATGAGGTGAAGTTGGATTTATTAAAGGAACACTGGAAGCTGAAACATTGATTTATTTGGGCACTGTGAAAGTTAGTGGTCCATATTGTGGTATTTTAATGAAATTCATTATGGATAAGGTAAATTGTAAAGGTATATTTTTATGATTTTTGTATAGAATATTGTAACAGCATAAGTGTGTATCAATTTATTCATATCTGGTTTCTATAAATATAATTTAATGTGTTTATAAATTTAACTAATATAAAGAATTTAGGCATTTATATTAATTTTAATTGTTTTGTATATGCATTTTATTGGGGGTTTGTTTTATATAATAATTATTAAATATATTGTATTATAGGGAAACAGGAAAGACTCCTCGGCACTCCAAAGGTAAGATGAAATAAAAGCAGTCCTTTATTCAATAGCCATTAAAAGCATAGAATACATACAGCGACTTGGTAAAATCAAATGTAGAACAGAAAAGCAGGGGGAACATCACCCTCCTGTGACATCATACGAGTTTCATGCCTCTAGGGCACTTGTTCACTGATATATTGTATTATAACCCGGCCATATACTGACAAATTATAAGGGTTAAAAGGTATACGGTATATGACAAGATGTTTTACTGGAAAGGGATATAATCTATCTATGTCTAAATATATGTATACATGTATATACATGTATGTTTATATATGTATATACATCCATAAATACACATAGGAACACATATATACACATGTATATACATATAAATCAAAAGAATTTAAAAAGCGCTGGGTAGTCTATTTTCCTGTTGTATCGAGTTAGATCAGAGGACACACTGTATTCTAACAGCGGCTACTACCTAAAAAGTATGTTGTGTACAAGCCCTTTGTAGTACACTCTATACTGTAAAAGAAAAAATGAACCTCAATTACGGTCATGTGACTGCAACACTTCAGAGAAGGAGAAACTAGAAAGACGCAGTAACCCAGTACACAGTAAATGAGTGACGGTGACACGTAATATGTGATCCAAAGTCCACTCTACCATCTTCAAGAAGCAGAAAAGAGGGACATCTGGAGATCTCCATGGGTTATTCTCCTCACTGTGCGGCACTTACCTCATAAGATTGGGGGTAAGGAAAGTAAGTAGGAACCCTGATGGGGTCTGTTGTAGTTATTGTTACCCCTCATATTGACTTCGGATATCACTGAAGAATTTTGAAGTTATCATTACTATATGGATCAATAAGATATTTCCCTTCTTTTCAAAAAATTGGATTGCTGTGGGACTTAGAAAAAGAATAAGCATATCTTAAAAGGACTTTGCACATTTTTGTACAAATTTATGTGATTTTTGTACATATTTATGTGATATTTATGTGATATTTGGATGACCTCTTTGTGTTAAATATCTTTTTGTGTTAAATTCACAACATAGAGAACCAGGGTATTTTCTAACGAAGCGCACTCCATACACTTGCAACACATGTATATACATATGTACGCATATATATATATACACTTTGAAGCCCTGTGCAGACAAATACCTTTAACCATGATTATTAACCCCTTGGGCCAATATGACGTGTATATATATATGTTATGCGGTATATAGCTGATTGTACCGCATGCCGTATAAATAAGTACGACCTTCAGACAGCACATGCATTCTCAGTTGTTAAGTGACAGCCGAGAGCTGCTCTTCCTGGACTGCAGTTATCTGTCTTCATATGGTAATTGATATGTTTTGAAAAAGCCCAGAAAGGGCGAAATGCATTGACTGAGGTTATTGGCACTACTACTACAATCATCAAACTGCAATCTACCCTACACCTACCCTGAGGAGTTCAATTTAGGAACGGAGCGAGGTGAAGTCTTTAAACTTCAAGTGCATCAAGGATTGGCACTAACTGTAATCGAATATACTACAAATAAGCTAACAAAGCTCTTTTCTACTGCCACAAACTATCAGCAGAAGCAGCTTTTAACTTTGTATCACATGCGTGACCTGTGACCAAGCGTCAAGTGTAAACAGATCACGTGTAAACCACTCTGCTGTACCCATACCGGATCACTTATCATTACAAGTCCATACCATATCCAGGGGGAGGAACTATGGAGAAACGCGCACTGAAAACAGAGAGGTAAGGGGTAAGTGGCCTCTGCCTTAATATATGATAAATATTACCACTGAAGGTTCCTACCACGTTGAAATGGACACACACTAGTTAGCGTAACCACTAAGGACAGCTCAGCTTTCTACCCCAAAGGTAAATGATCAGCTCTTTTTCACATTGACACTCTTTCTTTTCCATTCTGAGGGAAACACTTTGTATAAATTCAAATTAACCCTCTATATATTGCTGGTTTGCATTTTTAATTGTGATTTTATGCATTTTTCGATTGTATTTTTAATTGCCTAATCATGTATACAAACAATATAGGAATTTTATATTGCATCGAGGGAGAGGACCCATTAAATGTTTGATGTTTATATGCTGCTAGAATAAATCTCAGTTAACTAAATATCTAGTTAGTTTGATATTCTATAATTGGTTTATATACTTTCACAATTCATATATATCCGTGCCTATCTTACCGCTGTTTCTAACTCTTGGTTTATGATATTGCTCCCTTGTTAGTGTTTTTTTTTGAGGGGTCACTAAGGAACAGAAGGATTGTTTTTTTCTTTGAGTGCTCTCTTTCTACTCTTTCCTAAATATATATGGTAACAGAGCATGATCAGTGCTCTGTTACCATATGAAGGCAGATTGCCAGATCATTACAGATCATTCGTTTGTGCTGGTGAGAGGTTTGGGAGGAATGGAGGGATGCACAGCCATGGAAAGGTAGGGAGTGGGAGGGAGGGGTGGCACCCTACCTACAGAAAAAAATTGGGAGGGAGAGGGAGGAAGGGAGCTCTACACTACCGAAAAAAGTTAAATCAGGGTGGGGGCCTACATTAATGATCGGGGGGAGGGGGACACCCCTATACTATGGAAAAATAATTAAAAAATAATAAATTATAAAATGCAAAAAGGGTTAGATTGCTGTTTGGGAGGGATCAGGGAGGTAGGAGGGTAAGAGCTGATCCTACACTGTAGAAAATAAATAAATAAAATTAATTTATTTAAAAACAAACAAACCCTAAAACTTCATACTGGCAGACTGTCTGCCAGTACTTAATATGGTGGTCAGGAGTGTGGGTGTAGGATGGGGAGAGAGCTGTTTGAGAAAGATCAGGGAGGTGGGAAGTGTCAGGCGGGAGGATAATCCCTGTATTAAAATACTATTACCCTTACTACCTAACTAATTAACCCCTTCACTGCTGGGATTTTCAGAAGTGGGGTGCATAGCTGCAATTAGCGGTCTTCTAATTGCTTAAAACTAATTGCAAAGCCATGAATGTCTGCTATTTCGGAACAAAAGGAACCTTTACAACCATTGTCTTATGGCTGCAGTGGTTGTGTAAATAATAACAGTTAGAAACCCAACATTTGTGAAAAATGTTATAATTTGTTTTAATATGGTTGCATTCGGCTGCAAAACAGTGGCATGAAATATACCAAAATGGGCCTAGCTCAATACCTTGGGCTGTCTACTAAAAATATATATATAGTTTTGATAAGTAAGTAAAAAAAAAACAAAAAAAACAAGGATCTATTGCTGTTTAAATGGAGTGATAGCAAAAATTAAATTGCCCGCTAGTGAAATGGTTCATATTTATTCAAGTTTAATCATTTGTAATATGTTTTTTTACTATAAATATTTCACATTTCAATGTTCTTTGTATTTTTAAATATATTACACTTTTGAAAAATTTCCTGTGTCTTCACTGTTTGTGTTTTGGATGTATTACTGGAGTGTATGCACAGGTGGTTGACCCAAGAGGGCGGATTCAGCAATTGCATTTATATATATATATATATATATATATATATATATATATATATATATATATATATATATATATATATATTCATACATATTATGGGTGGGCGATTGTTTCTAAAAATTCAAAATTTAAAACGAATTTTGATACATTCGTTCATTTGAATCAAATATTTATATAACACTCTAACATTCTATTTTCAAATTTTCGTTTTCGAATTTTTCAATAACATTCGAAAATATTTGTTTAAATAATAGAATGTTTAGCTATGCATTTTATATCCCATTCATTTTCAAAATGTAATAATCAATTTAACAATTAAATTCAAAATAGTATTTCTAGTCTACAACTGTATTTTATAAATGTAATATTCGAAATCAAATGTCACATTCGAATGTAGCATTGGAATTCGAAATAGTATTTCTAGTCTACAACTGTGTCGTATAAATGTAATATTCAAATTCGAATGTCACATTCGAATGTAGCATTCAAATTCAAAATAGTATTTCTAGCCTACAACTGTGTTTTGTAAATGTAATATTCGAATTTGTTCTTATCAACATTCGATTATGTAAATTGAATTTCTACAATAACATTCGTTCTAACATTCGAATTCGAATATAAACACATTCGGCCATCCCTAATACATATATATTGGTATGATTTATATTTTACAAGATATCATCAGATATATAGATATAGAAACATACTATATATTTAAAAATAAAAAGAATGTTTCCTTCTATGTGAAGAACATTGGAATGTAAAATATTCATAATTACCTTCAGGCTTAGCACTGTATGTCTAACACGTGTTGGGATAGCAAACAAGTGAAAAATGTTAATTGTTGTTTTTTCTTTAAAAACATGCTCCATTGAAGTTTGTGGGGAGAGAACATTAACTCAGTCACAATATTCTAAGTCCTAAAGTAAGCGGTTATCGGATTTTGCTTGCGTGCTAACTTTAAACTTTTAACTTGTAATACACGCACTAACCCACCTGCAAAAAGCATACTTCTACCAAAGTTAAAGCAAATGCGCTAAATATCGATACACTTGTACTCTGCCCCTTTATTTTCATATAGTATACATTTGTGGAGATTATTCTTTTTTTAGTTATACTCAGTTCCTCTTTTTGCTTTTATCCATCTACTTCCTTTCTTACCACTTGCATTTACCTTCTCCATTTTTCATATTTTTCCCTGCTTCTAAGCAGTCAGCGATTTTCTTCTGTTTATCCTTGCTTACTGATTTCTATAGTCTTCTATTTTCTGTGCATGTGCCCACTATATCGACTTACTTTCACTTACCTTGTTCATAAACACTCCATGTCATTAAAGGGATAACCAACACGGTTATACCTTGTATCTAAGCCTCTGCAGACTGCCCCTTTCTCTTTAGTTCTTTTGACAGACTTGCATTTTAACCAATCACTGCTGACTCCTAGGTAAATCCACAGGAGTGAGCACAATGTTATCTATATGACACACATGAATTAGCACTGTTTAGCTGTACAAAAATGTCAAAATGCATAATAGGTAACCTTCAAAGGCTTAGAAATTAGTATATGAGCCTACCTATGTTTAACTTTCAACAAAGAATACAAAGAGAGATAACAAAACAAATTTGATGATAAAAGTAAATTTGAAAGTTGTTTAAAATTGCATTCCCTATCTGAATCATGAAAGTTTAATTTTGAATAGACTGTCCCTTTAACAAAGTTAAAATAAAATCACTCTATTTTCTTTTAGATTTTACTCATAAATATTATAATTATAAATATTATATCATTATTATATAAATAATGACTGTAACCTGTATTATAATGATTGTTACCTTTTTCTACTAATTTAAATTACTTTTAACGACTTGCGCAAAAAAAGTGATTCAACAGAAAACATTTTGATTTACCAGTGCTACAAATAAAGGGTACTTTCAGTAATTAAGTGTAAAATACTTCATGCTGAAAGTACCTTTATTTGTCTGCGGCAACAACAACGGCAGAATGATAATTTCTTCAAATCAAGCAAATATTGGGCTAGATTACAGGTGGAGAGGTATTTAACTCTCCAACTTGCACACTATGAGGCCTATTTATCAAGCCGTCAACTGCAAATACGCTGGAATTCTGCAGCGTAATTGTGGCGAGCCTGATTCACCTTATTTATCAAAGCCTACAGACCAGCAAAAGTTGAAATTTGTGATGTAACATACGATCCGCCGGTCTCAATCCGACACAGATCGATGCAATCAATGGTAGTCTGAAAGCAACGAAATTTCAGCAGCATTGATTTCTATGGTAGAATAAAAGTTATGTTTACACCTAACATAAGCCCTGAGTCTAAACACCCCTAATCTGCCACCCCCGACATCGCCGCCACCTACATAATGTTATTAGCCCCTATCCCGCTGCTCCCGGACCCTGCCGCAACTAAATAAAAATATTAGCCCCTATCCCGCTGCTCCCCGACATTGCCGCAACTAAATAAAGTTATTAACCCCTATCGCGCTGCTCCCAGACCCTGCCGCCACATACATAATGTTACTAACCCCTATCCTGCTGCTCCCGGAGCCCACCGTAACTAGATAAATGTATTAATCCCTAAACCCCTGGCCTCCCACATCACTACCACTTACTAAACCTATTAACCCCTAAACCGCCAGCCCCCCACATCGCCATAAACTAAATTAACCTATTAACTCCTAAACCTAACAACCCGCTAACTTTACATTATAATTACCTCATGCCTATCTTATAATAAATTTAAACTTACCTTTAGAATCAAATTAAACTATATTAAACTATTATTAATCTACCCTAACTATTATACTAAAATTACATTAAATTATTTTAAACTATTAATTAACCTACCCTAACTAGTATACTAAAACTTCATTAAACTAACAATTAATTTAATATTTTTTTTTTTATTTTTTTTTTAAATAGTTTTTTTTGAGGTAAAATGGCAAAAAAAAATACAATTTCAGGAAGAAACATTGTGGCAACATGCCCATTTGTCATACATCAGGATTTACATAGTTAATGAAACAAGCATGTCTGCACATCAGTAGGATCAAAGCATATCCTAACCAAAAGGTACATTTGCTAGCCACGGATATTACCTCATTTAACATAAGTACATTTACAAAAGGACATATAACACAAATCAATCAACCAGCTTGATATTAGCCTAAATGCAATAACCAATTCTTAACCTATGCAGGCTTATACGTGTCCTTGATATATTCAGCAAAACTTATCATCTAACTACTATGTGTATGTCAAGACAATGTTAAGACAATATACATGAACATTATTGGCTTTAGTGAACATATTAATATTGCAAAGTACAATAATAAGCCACTCATCTAATATCTAAGAAGCAAACCTTTAACTCTCTCTCCTTTTTGTCCTCAAAAGTAGCATAGGCCGCTTACGGACCTCAGTTATCTCATCTGTCTGAATTGAGGGTTATTATTTAACAAAGGCCACTTTTGGGCCTGTAAGTACTGATAAGATGCTACTGCTGAACCAGGTAGCCCCTGGAGTATGCAAAGATAAAAATAAAGCGTACCCCTATTAAAACTCAGTGGCTACAAACGTACCACATGTATAAAACATAGTTAATAGGTGCTAGCGAAAGGGCTACACGAGGGCCTAGAAAAACAGCAGCATACTTCTATATGATAATAGGGCCACTTCTGAGCCCTATGAATATGCTCTCAAACAGAGAGCTAGGAATTCACAGAAATCAAAAGTATCTATTAGAGGAGAATACATATGCAGAGCTTAGTCTCAATGCTAGCGCTCAAAACACATATTAAAGCAAACCCCCGTGAACCAGTAATAAACCCATGGATAAACAGTATATATATTCATACCGGGTAGTGTGGATTCTAACATAAAAGTTGAGGCCTCCTCAAGGAAAAAAGTAATGAGTCGTGCTATATTCTCCGGGATCTATATGTAGCTATGTTAATTGAAGGGTCTATAGTAAACCCCAGCAACGTAGAGTACACCCCAACTGCACCATCCCGGCCGCAGACAGTACACCAAGGCCACTATAAAACTAACAAAAGAAATAGCTATGGGGTAGAAAGACCCAGCAAATAAGGCTATTTAGTTAATTCATAAAATGACCGCAGAAAACTAAGGTATAAGCCTCATGTTAACCCACAGCCCTAATCCCAGCGTGGTAGCAAGTGTATCAGAACTAGCTAAAACATAATACTCATCTCAGGAGCTCAAATAAATGACAGTCAATGTCTGCAGACAAGAAAGCCTCTTCTACCAACTCAGAAATGATCAGGCTACAATATTACAGTATAAAAAGGCTCACATATTGAACATAGTGAATAATATGCATGAACAGAAAATAATATTATAAAACTAGCAGACTTAAACTATGCTGGAGAGCAAAGTCTGTGAACTGTTAGGTGAGAACACAATATACATTTGATATTAGTGAAGCACATTTAAAGAGACATAGGCATTCCATGTAACTTCATACATCTGGCTCATTAAGCAATCATCATTCAAAGTTTAGGAAGCTATATCTTATCGAGTCAGTCTCCCACACATATGACACACCGCTCCCATGATATAAAAGTTAGCCCACTCCTGTCCTGCTGCAGCTCTCAAGATCATGATCCTTTTTAATGTTATTGACATCAGGGCAGTATTCAAATGCTTCAAGCATATTGTGTTTCCTAACTGGTATGCCGAATCTCCAGATTTCCAGACGCAGCAGGGTCTGTATGTTGAGCCGCATGCACCGATCATCACAAAACAACGGCACTGTTCCACTATTCCTCGGGATGCTGCTTGCCAGCACAGTAATCAGATGCCTTTCCATGTGCGCTCCCCCCTGTGAGTCCTCGCTATCTCCCTCCCGAGAGTCGACAGCAACTCCCCGGACAGGGTCCAGAGGGAAAGGTAAGGAGCTGATGTAGGGACTCGCCGGTGTACTAACATCAGGAAGTTGGGTGATGTTTAATTTCTCTGCATCGCCCAAACAAGCCACCTCCACACTCAACTCCATATAGGCCTCAGGTACATCCCCTGCATGGGTGCGCTCCATGTTATATAATAGACGATTCAGCCTGTCACAAATTATGCGCTCAAAATCGAGCATCAGGTTCCGAAATGTCAAGTATGTCTCCTCCATGTTTAAGCAGCTTATTCTTGAAACTGCATTACAGTAGGCAGCCACAGCTACCTACTGGGGGGTTAGAGCGGAGGCGTAGGCCCCCAGGTAGTCTCCGGTATATTAGAGCTGCATAGAAAGTCAGTAAATGGCTTGGTCGAAGCAGGTTTCATTCACAAATCGGAATCTGGGTTCCCAGATCCTGTCTTGCTCCAATTACTGCTGCTTTGAATAAAAAATCTCACATGCTTGGAGCAGCTCAAAATATTGCGACCTAAGATGGCCGCTGCCCGGAAGTCCCCTAATTTAATATTTAAACACCTAACCCTACTCAAATTATTTAAATCTACTATTACAAATTACTAAGTTACAAAAAAACAAAAAAACAACTAAGTTACACAAAATAAAAAACACTAACGCCTAGATTTAGAGTTCTGCGGCCAAAGGGGTGCATTAGCTACACGTGCTTTTTCCCCCCACACCTTTTAAATACTGCTGGTATTCACAGAAGGGCTGCGTTAGGCTCCAAAAAGGGAGCGTATAGCATAATTTACCGCCACTGCAACTCTAAATACCAGCGGTGCTTACGGACGCGGCCAGCTTCAAAAACCTGCTTGTGCACGATTCCCCCATAGGAAACAATGGGGCCGTTTGAGCTGAAAAAAAAACCTAACACCTGCAAAAAAGCAGCGTTCAGCTCCTAACGCAGCCCCATTGTTTCCTATGGGGAAACACTTCCTAAGTCTGCACCTAACACCCTAACATGTACCCCAAGTCTAAACACCCCTAGCCTTACACTTATTAACCCCTAATCTCCCGCCCCCGTTATCGCTGACCCCTGCATATTATTATTAACCCCTAATCTGATGCTCCGTACACCGCCGCAACCTACATTATCCCTATGAACCCCTAATCTGCTGCCCCTAACCCCCGCCGACCCCTATATTATATTTATTAACCCCTAATCTGCCGCCCCCAACGTCGCCGCCACCTACCTACACTTATTAACCCCTAATCTGCCGACCGGACCTCACCGCTACTATAATAAAGTTATTAACCCCTAATCCGCCTCACTCCCGCCTCAAAAACCCTATTATAAATAGTATTAACCCCTAATCTGCCCTCCCTAACATCACCGACACCTAACTTTAAGTATTAACCCCTAATATGCCGACGGACCTCGCCGCTACTCTAATAAATGTATTAACCCCTAAAGCTAAGTCTAACCCTAACCCTAACACCCCCCTTGTTAAATATAATTTTTATCTAACAAAACAAATTATTTCTTATTAAATAAATTATTCCTATTTAAAGCTAAATACTTACCTGTAAAATAAACCCTAATATAGCTACAATATAAATTATAATTATATTGTAGCTATTTTAGGATTAATATTTATTTTACAGGCAACTTTGTACTTATTTTAACCTGGTACAATAGCTATTAAATAGTTAATAACTATTTAATAACTACCTAGTTAAAATAATTACAAAATTACCTGTAAAATAAATCCTAACCTAAGTTACAATTAAACCTAACATTACACTATCAATAAATTAATTAAATAAAATACCTACAATTATCTACAATTAAACCTAACACTACACTATCAATAAATTAATTACATACAGATACCTACAAATAAATACAATTAAATAAACTAACTAAAGTACAAAAAATAAAAAAAGAACTAAGTTACAAAAAATAAAAAAATAATTTACAAACATTATAAAAATATTACAACAATTTTAAGCTAATTACACCTACTCTAAGCCCCCTAATAAAATAACAAAGCCCCCCAAAATAAAAAAATGCCCTACCCTATTCTAAAATAAAAATTGAAAAGCTCTTTTACCTTACCAGCCCTTAAAAGGGCCTTTTGCGGGGCATGCCCCAAAGAATTCTGCTCTTTTGCCTGTAAAAAAAAACATACAATACCCCCCCAACATTACAACCCACCACCCACATACCCCTAATCTAACCCAAACCCCCCTTAAATAAACCTAACACTAAGCCGCTGAAGTTCTCCCTACCTTGTGTTCACCACGCCGGGTATCACCGATCCGTCCAGAAGAGGGTCCGAAGTCTTCATCCAAGCCCAAGCGGGGGCTGAAGAGGTCCATCATCCGGCTGAAGTCTTGATCCAAGCGGGGGCTGAAGAGGTCAATCATCCGGCTGAAGTCTTGATCCAAGCGGGGACTGAAGAGGTCCATCATCCGGCTGAAGTCTTCTATCAAGCGGCATCTTCAATCTTCTTTCTTCTGGCTGCATCTTCATCCCGCCGACGTGGAACATCCATCCTGGCCGACGACTTCCCGACGAATGAAGGTTCCTTTAAGGAATCAGCCAATCAGATTGAGCTTGCATTCTATTGGCTGATGGGAACAGCCAATAGAATGCGAGCTCAATCTGATTGGCGGATTGAATCAGCCAATCAGATTGAACTTGAATCTGATTGGCTGATTCCATCAGCCAATCAGAATTTTCCTACATTAATTCCGATTGGCTGATAGAATCCTATCAGCCAATCGGAATTCGAGGGACACCATCTTGGATGACGTCCCTTAAAGGAACCATCATTCATTGGCAAGTTGTCGGCCAGGATGGATGTTCCGCGTCGGCGGGATGAAGATGAGCCGGAAGAAAGAAGATTGAAGATGCCGCTTGATAGACTTCAGCCGGATGATGGACCTCTTCACCCCCTGCTTGGATCAAGACTTCAGCCGGATGATGGACCTCTTCAGCCCCACTTGGATCAAGACTTCAGCCGGAAGATGGACCTCATCAGCCCCCGCTTGGGCTTGGATGAAGACTTCGGACCCTCTTCTGGACGGATCGGTGATACCCAGCGTGGTGAAGACAAGGTAGGGAGATCTTCAGGGGCTTAGTGTTAGGTTTATTTAAGGAGGGTTTGGGTTAGATTAGGGGTATGTGGGTGGTGGGTTGTAATGTTGGGGGGGTATTGTATGTTTTTTTTTTGCAGGCAAAAGAGCAGAATTCTTTGGGGCATGCCCCGCAAAAGGCCCTTTTAAGGGCTGGTAAGGTAAAAGAGCTTATCAATTTTTATTTTAGAATAGGGTAGGGCATTTTTTTATTTTGGGGGGCTTTGTTATTTTATTAGGGGGCTTAGAGTAGGTGTAATTAGCTTAAAATGTTGTAATATTTTTATAATGTTTGTAAATTATTTTTTTATTTTTGTAACTTAGTTCTTTTTTTATTTTTTGTACTTTAGTTAGTTTATTTAATTGTATTTATTTGTAGGTATTTGTATGTAATTAATTTATTGATAGTGTAGTGCTAGGTTTAATTGTAGATAATTGTAGGTATTTTATTTAATTAATTTATTGATAGTGTAGTGTTAGGTTTAATTGTAACTTAGGTTGGGATTTATTTTACAGGTAATTTTGTAATTATTTTAACTAGGTAGCTATTAAATAGTTATTAACTATTTAATAGCTATTGTACCTGGTTAAAATAAATACAAAGTTGCCTGTAAAATAAATATTAATCCTAAAATAGCTACAATATAATTATAATTTATATTGTAGCTATATTAGGGTTTATTTTACAGGTAAGTATTTAGCTTTAAATAGGAATAATTTATTTAATAAAAAATAATTTATTTCGTTAGATAAAAATTATATTTTACTTAGGGGGGTGTTAGGGTTAGACTTAGCTTTAGGGGTTAATACATTTATTAGAGTAGCGGCGAGGTCCGGTCGGCAGATTAGGGGTTAATACTTGAAGTTAGGTGTCGGTGATGTTAGGGAGGGCATATTAGGGGTTAATACTATTTATTATAGGGTTATTGAGGCGGGAGTGAGGCGGATTAGGGGTTAATAACTTTATTATAGTAGCGGTGAGGTCCGGTCGGCAGATTAGGGGTTAATAATTGTAGGTAGGTGGCGGCGACATTGGGGGCGGCAGATTAGGGGTTAATAAATATAATATAGGGGTCAGCGGTGTTAGGGGCAGCAGATTAGGGGTACATAGGGATAATGTAGGTGGCGGCGGTGTGCGGTTGGCAGACTAGGGGTTAAAAAAAATTCTCTGCGGCTGGAGTCTTGTCGTTAGATTTCTAACGCTCACTTCAGCCAAAACTCTAAATACCGGCATTAGAAAGATCCCATTGAAAAGATAGGATACGCAAATGCGTAGGGGGATCTGCGGTATGGAAAAGTTTCGGCTGCAAAGTGAGCATTAGACCCTTTCCTGAATGACTCTAAATACCAGCGGTAGCCCAAAACCAGTGTTAGGAGCCCCTAACGCTGGTTTTGATGGCTAACGCAGAACTCTAAATCTAGGTGTAAGTTACACAAAATAAAAAACACTGTTACAAAAAAATAAACACTAAATTACACAAAATAAAAAATAAATTATCAAATATTTAAACTAATTACACATAATCTAATAACCCTATGAAAATAAACCCCCCCCCAAATAAAAAAAAACCCCTATCCTACAATAAACTACCAATGGCCCTTAAAATGGCCTTTTGCTGGGCATTGCCCCAGAAAAATCTCAGAAAAATCAGACTTCGGCCCGGCTTCACTGAGGACTTCTGCCGCTTCATTGAGGATGGATGCCGGGTCTTCAAAAACTGTAAGTGAATCTTCGGGGGTTAGTGTTAGATTTTTTTAAGGGTTTATTGGGTGGGTTTTAATTTTAGATTAGGGTTTTGTGCTGAAAAAGAGCTACAATACAGAATATTTCCAGTACATTTAAAGAATACATAACAAAAAGTAATCTGTACTTATCGGGTAAAGCCGATCAAAATCAATTTTAAAAACCAAAGTCGAGAGAAGAAAAGAAAGAAAAGAAGGAAAAATAAAGATGAAAGAAAGAGAAAACAAAAAAAAAGAAAAACAACAAGAAAGAAAGCCCATACACAGTATATGTTCAACTCACATAATACAAAGGGATAAAGGCATGGGTTTTTCACAATAATGCTGAAATGGCATGTTACTAAATTCTCTTAAGAAAAAATTGACAAACGTAATCTATCTCCCATAACATATCAGATTAAATGCTGAGTTCAGGTAGATGCATTTTTAAACTCTTCATAAATGAATGAATCCCAGATCACCTTTAGCTGTGCGTAAAGGGGCTCTTGCTTACGTAACACATATGAATATTCCTCTAACTCTAGTAACTCATGGAATCTATTATACCATTGGGGAAGGCTTGGTACCTCCGTGCGTTTCCAGTTTCTGGCTATAAGGGTCTTCATGCAGTTGCTGGCTATAAATACTATTTTTTTCTGGGAGGTGGGTAGTTTTCGTGGGATATTATTAAGTAACCATACCATGGGATCTGGTGGGATATCTATTTTTATCATCCTGGAAGTGGCTTTTATAACATTATCCCAACTCAGTTGAATAAGAAGGCATGTCCACCATATATGTCCCATTGTACCCAAGGAGTTTTCGCACCTCCAGCAGAGGCTGCTGGCTGATGCAAAAAGTTTGTTTATTCTGTGGGGGGTTAAATACCATCGCTGGATGATTTTAAGGTTAGTCTCCATAAGGGAGCAGGAGGAAGAAACTTTAGTGATATTATTAAACATGTGTAACATGTCAGTCTGCGAGATTTCAACGTTCAGCTCAGCTGCCCATCTATCAACGTAAGCTGGAACATAACCCGGTGTGGGGGCCTGTAGCAAGGAGTAAGTTAAGGAGAGGGTGTGTTTCATTGGGTCTGGGGATTTACATAAAGATTCGAATGGAGTCAATGTGCGGGTGATATTTCTCCTGTCTGGGTGTTTGAGGATGAAAGAGCGACACTGATATAAGAAAGACCAATTTGAGAACATATGAAGGCCGCTGTCTAATAGACTATCTGAAGATATAAAAGCTTGTTCATTGCTTATTTGATACATCATGATCGCCCTGTTATGTGAGCTAAATTTCGTTGCTCCCCAATTTTGTCCCGGGGGAAAATCTACATTGTCTGTGAGGGGTGTGAGGGGGGAGGACCTAGATGAGAGCAGTGGGTGTTTTGATAATATGTGGTCCCATGTATTGAAGGTCTCTTGAATTATGAAATTATTGTTGGATATCTGCAGCAACCCTGAACTACTCTGCCAGCAAAGGGATCCCAAATGTTGGGAGTGTGTGATATTGTGCTCTAATTTTACCCATTTTTTGTGGTCGTAATTCGTGAACCAATCAATTATGCGTTGTAGGAAGACAGCCTTTCTGTAGTTTAGTAAATTTGGAACCCCCAGCCCCCCATTTCTTATAGACAGGTACATAAGATGTTTGTTAATGCGTGCTTTGCGTTTGTCCCAGATAAAGTCCAAAATCTTATTCTGTAAGCTTGGCAGGAATCTAGGGGGTAGGGGGATTGGTAGTGTTTGTAGAAGAAGGTTTTATAGATAGGATTTTATTTGGGGGTTTGGTTGTATGGGTGGTGGGTTTTACTGTTGGGGGGTATTTGTATTTTTTTTTACAGGTAAAAGAGCTGATTTCTTTGGGGCAATGCTCCGCAAAAGGCCCTTTTAAGGGCCATTGGTAGTTTATTGTAGACTAGGGTTTTTTTTATTTTGGGGGGCTTTTTTATTTTCATAGGGCTATTAGATTAGGTGTAATTAGTTTAAATATTTGATCATTTATTTTTTATTTTGTGAAACTTAGTGTTTTTTATTTTTTGTAACTTAGTTGTTATTTTTTTGTAACTTAGTAATTTTTAATAGTTGATTTAAATAATTTGAGTAGGGTTAGGTTTTTAAATATATAATATAGTTAATTTAATTTGTAGTTTAATGTAATTTTAGTTTAATAGTTAGGGTAGATTAATGAATAGTTTAATATAGTTTAATATAGTTTAATGTAATTTTAGGATAATAGTTAGGGTAGGTTAATTAATAGTTTAATATAGTTTAATGTAAATGTAGTATAATAGTTAGGGTAGGTTAATTAGTAGTTTAATATAGTTTATTTTAATTCTAAAGGTAAGTTTAAATTTATTATAAGATAGGGATGAGGTAATTATAATGTAAAGTTAGCGGCTTGTTAGGTTTAGGGGTTAATAGGTTAATTTAATTTATGGTGATGTGGGGGGCTGGCGGTTTAGGGGTTAATAAGTTTAGTAAGAGGTAGTGATGTGGGAGGCCAGGGGCTTAGGGGTTAATACATTTATTTAGTTGCGGAGGGCTCCGGAAGCAGCGGAATAGGGGTTAATAACTTTATTTAGTTGCGGCGGGGTCGAGGAGCAGCGGGATAGGGGTTAATACATTTATTAGAGTTGTGGTAGGGTAGGGGAGCGGCAGGATAGGGGTTAAACATTTTAGTATAGTGTCGGTGTTTAGTGACAGGGTATAAAAGCCAAATAGCAGCGAGATCGATGACTGTTAGTTAACAACAGTCCGATGCTCATCGCCATGTACTTGGTGCGTGGGTTTTTGACAGCTTTTTTGATAAATAAGGAGAGCATATTCAGGTCCGCGGCCGCAATGTTAGGCGAGCTTATTGGTGCCGGCGAATGCAGCACAGTTGACGGCTTGATAAATAGACCTCTTTATCCTATTACAAGTTAAAAGTAACATATTTCCCCATAGAAGTCAATGGAGAAAAAAAAATAGAAAAAACCTAACACCCTTCTCACACGCAAACCCGATTGCATATTCTCAAGTGAGCTACCCTGACATGAAAATATGAATATTTCACATTCCAATGTTCTTCACATAGCAGAGTATGTTCTATGTATTCATAAATACACATTTCTATATACAGTATATTTGATGGTATTTTATGGTATATATACAATATATAGCTATAACTATATATATATATATATATATATATATATATATATATATATATATATATATATATATATATATATATATATATTATTATTATATCTAGGCATAGATATTTAAAGATATATATAGGAATATATATTTAAAAATACTTAGAACATATTCTGCTATGTGCAGAACATTGGAATGTGAAATATTTACTGTAAATACACACTATAACACTTTATTAGATATGAATTTGCCCATTTGCAGAATAAAATGTATCTAATTTTTTTCCACTGCTACACAGTGTACACTTCCTATTGTCTCACATCTTCTATTTTAGTTACTGTCTGGAACTTTTAGTCTCAGGTTGCTGTTCAGAAAACCAGTACTACAAGGCAAGCTTTCACCAGTAAAAATAAACATAATAAAAAAAAAAATAAACACCAGCTCCTTTAGAAAACACTTTTTTACCAGATTAAAGGGACATAAAACGTTGCTACGTGATATAACAATATGCAGCAGCTGCAGGAGAAATTGGAATAAACAATAAATTATTATTATAATAGCAAATTCATTATATATAGAATTCTATATAAAATAAAATAGTCCAATCATTTTAATCTGTTTCAGTCGTATATGTGTGTGTGTGTGTGTGAAATTCTTTATTTTAATATGTTTTACATGTGTTTTGTTATACTTTTATTGTAATGTGAACAGTGTTTAGCACAATCGCTATATCAATTGAAAGTATAGGGCATGTTAAGGGACGTCGGCCGCGATAAACATTCTCTGGTTATTCACTTTTACCATGGACTTGTAATACTAGATTGCGCACTAATCTTAGCGTGGTCCTGCAATATTGATAGCGCACTCTGCTTTATCAATAGTGCTCCACTTGTTATTAAGATAAAATTATTTAAGTACATAGAGCTTTTTATTTTTACAATAGACTATCCCTTTAACCTTTCTTCAGGAAAAAAATATTTACACGTTTTCAAATAGTTTTCAAATAGTAGTCTTTTATATGTATATGTAATACATCACAAATAAGTTTGCTCCCTTGTGTGAATGATTATTTTTCTTTTCTCAATATTATTTTATATATATATATATATATATAATCCCATCAGTTGTACAGTGTTACCCTCCAGTGGTCATCTGCCTGGGTGCCAACATGCAATTAATATTCCGGACAAATAGTCGCACTCTCAGGTCTTTTGGTGAAAATAGTAGATAATTTTAATGAAACGTTTTCGGGGTATTCCTCCCCATCATCAGCATAAACATACAGTGCATCAAACAAACTTAAATAGAGGCATATTACTCATCAAACTAATACAAAATACCTGTGTGTAAAAAAATTTTCTCAGTGTGGTGGCGCCAAACAGTGTGTGTGTGGACCGCATATTCTATGAGGATTACAAAGAGGATATACTTATGCAGTTGACTGACAACAACACCTATAGAAAGCTACTAGGTGACCCTACGGTCAAATACAAACAAGAACTGGATGGCATCCTTAAATTAGGATTTGAACAAGGATACCTAACGGAACAACTCTTCGAGTACTGCACTACAACACACCCAAGAATCCCAATATTATACACCACCCCGAAAATACACAAAACCCTACACCACCCACCAGGGCGACCC